>NW_009189488.1:31500-74609 GCF_000690835.1 Fulmarus glacialis
AGTGTGGAACTACATTCCCCAGGACAGTGGTGTGGTGTGTGAGACCGTGTGGGATGTCTAGGATTGCAAAATCTTGCAGTCCTAATGCTGGAGGACTGTGAGAAAGAAGCCAAGCCTCGTGCTACTGACTCTTGGGAGTTCTCCCTGGGGTCAGCTGTCCACCAGACTGTGGTGGTGTAGACACCAGACTGTCTACAGATTTTGTCTTGGAGAGAGCCAGTGGAGGAGTCCACAACAGAGCCGGGGAACAAGTTAACAGTTAAGCAGTGTGGCCAGAGACCCACTGCCTGAGGTCACTTCATGGTCCTCTATTATTGGTAGTAGATGCATACCCAGGGAATATTTCAAGGCTCCATATAACAGCATCAGCTTCTGACCGTCCATGCTCCTGATCCCTTATCCTCCTGCTGGCAGTTCTTTGATCAGCAAAGGAAATAATTTCCACATCCAGTACAAAAGGGAACCAAAACTCAACCCCACAAAGCTTGCAGAAAAGTGTACGTTGTGTTCGTTTGGTAATTGTGAATATTGCTTCACCTCAAAGCTGAAATCTGGGAGGAAAACCTAAGGTTATTCCTGAAGGCTAACAGTAGCCTATGGCTACTCTTCCACTTCTTCTCTCCTCCACTCTGCCATCCACGCAGAGCAACAGGTTCCTCTGAAGACAATACAGACATGGAACTCAGACATTCTTGTGTCCTTCCTTCATCTTCTCCTCTCCTCTGTGCACAACTGGAAAAGGACTGGTTATCCCTAGCAGACATTGGAGAAGATTGATTATGTTCATTGTGTCCCCAGTCAGCATTTCAGTTGTCAATCAATAGATTTTGGGGTGTTATGTACTGTGAATCACTTCTTAATCACAGATGCTACTTCTGTGTTTCCCTCTGGTTCTTGTCTGCAAGAATCACAAAGAGTTTCTCTCATTATCTTCCACTCATGTCAGATCTACTGGATGTGGCTCATTGAGACCTAGACGTATTTCAGATGTCACAGATGAAATTGCTGAGAGCATGTAGTGGGGGCATGACTCTGCTCCTGTGGAAGTCAATAACAGTTTCACAGTTGACTTCACTTGAAAGAGAGCTCGAGCCAAAGCTCAGCACTTTTGAATACCATACCCTACACACTTAAAATACTCCACTTTTTCTTCATGAACTTGATGTTCATAACAGTTTTCCTTCTTCTGCTGAAAAGACACTATCTACTATCTCCATGAAACATTATAACAAAACAATTTAAAAAATAATTATGTCTGTGTCCTTTTATCACCACTTCAGTCTATAAATGATTTCTGCTATCTCTTGAAGACTGTACTGTCTCATAATGTTATGGCTTGTCCTTGGTTTATTTCGTTACTTCCCCAAGTGTATGAAGATATATATTAATATAATGAACTTCATACTTTGGAATGCTTACTACTGAGCTATTTGAAAATCAAACCAATACAATATACAGACATAATGAATTGAATATTTAAGAAAAATTCTTGATACACTAACATACTAGAGTTGCAGGATTCATTCACATAGCTTGTGGCATCACACTAAAAGCAAGACGTGCAGCATTCATTTTCTTCTGATGCAAATAAGAGCACAATAATGCCATGTTAGTGGCATTAGTGACTAAATTAATACTGGCTGGAAGTAGTGTTACATTTAGTGTTAATTGATAAATAGCTAAACATGGTTCAGGTACATTCACAGTTCTTCCATTCCACAGAAAATGTTATGTCATAGCCTTTAAGTTTGTCTTAAAGGGTCTCCTGAGAGTCAGTAAGAACAGCCTGAATACAGCCCGAGCCAAATGGCCTGGGAAATCGCATAGGTAAGTGCTCTGTGATGCTGTCTGTTGGTCAAATTGAAAGAGACTGAAATTGCTGAGCTTATGTTCATGTTCATGCTCATGCCCATGCCCATGCCCATGCCCAGTACACAAGCTTCTCTCCTCTTCACCCCCTCGGCAGCTCATGCCCCATGGTTAAGCTGTTAAATTTCAGATAAAGCTTTTGACGTGGAGGTTACAGCTGTTGCTATTTAACTGAAAAGTAATTGGATTAATTACTTAATATGCTTGATACTTAATACATTACTTAACATATTGTGAGTAAGTGGCTCACCACAGCTGAACCTGTCTGAAGTCTGGGTGGTGAAACCAAGGCGGGAGAAGGACCAGAAGGTCTTTGATGTGTTGGGGGTGGTGTGCTCGCGTTCCGGCTCAGCGTGTCTGCAGGACTCAACCTTCTGTGCTGTGCTGATGCCTCGCATCTGGCACCTTAGTGACACACAATGCAAATTTTTCAGTGAATTGGAAGAGATGAGCTGAAAGACCCAAATTCAAACTTCCCTTTTATTCAGCTCAAAGTCACCGTGACAGATGGAAGGGTTCAGCTTGAGCAGAGAGACAGCATTGCTTTGTCCCAGGTGGGAACAGAGACTCAGATCTAATGGATGGAAATCACTGAGGTCTTTGAACTGGTCCAGACTAAGAAGGAAATGGTATAGGTTATGGCAGAGAGTCTCAAACAGAATTAGGCAACATTTCCCCTCCCTGAAATGGAGATTAACTTATCTGAGAGGACTGATGGGCTCTAGGGCTTCACTATGTCCCCAGAGCAAGCCCTGAGATACACACACGTGAAAGTAAAAGGAAGATGAAAAGGCCCGAGATGCCAAGGATGCTGGCTGAAGATCCATTTATATAGTCGGTTTTGCCTCGTTGTCCAGTTTAACCATTATTTCTAGATACTGCTTTTAAATGCAGCCTTCATGTGGGAGATTCGCATTATTATTTATATAAATTTCATTGCTGGTTCAAACACCCAACTGCAGGTTCTGTCATCTACTTCCTAGTCCAATGAACTTACACATATATATAAAATATGAAGTAGGTCAACCTGAAGAGGTGAAATTGAGAGAAAATATCTGAAATATGCCGTACCAGTGCATAGGATGCTTCCTTAGAGAGGAAAGGGAATTTGGATTAAAATTACTGTGTCTGATCAGAGGAAGAATATGGACTTGTATCTCCCTGAACTACGGAATAGGATAGTATCATTTCATCTTGGTTTTCTTAAAAAGAAATACTGATTTGGTGCCTCAGCCAAATTGAGAGCTCAGGATTATAAATAAGGAATAGAAATAGATCTCTTTCTTCACCTTAGAATTAAGCATGAATTTTTCAGGACTGATGAATCCTTCTCTTCAGTATTTCTTCTTGACTATTTTAGTCCTCTCCCTTCT
Organism: Fulmarus glacialis; assembly: GCF_000690835.1. Classification (NCBI taxonomy): domain Eukaryota; kingdom Metazoa; phylum Chordata; class Aves; order Procellariiformes; family Procellariidae; genus Fulmarus; species Fulmarus glacialis. The sequence goes on from NW_009189488.1 coordinate 34,743, forward strand.
TCATGCACAGTCTTCTTCATATTTTCCCCTAAACTCTTTGTAGCAGTCCAAATCAGTAGCACAAATATCAACAGGTGTAAACGTCGATAGGTGCCTATATGTCAGAATTAACCCCTACATTATCATTATTTTTCACATGGAGAGTGGGATTCAAGAAAACTTTTAGCAACCAGAATGCTGTCTAGGCAAATCCCAGGAATTCCAGGAGGAATCTCCGTTCAGAAGCACAAAACCTCACCTGTCACTGTGATCAAACTTTTTGTAAGTGGTCACTAAACAAGAGATTTCAAATGGAGTTATAACTTCTTTTTTTTTTTCTAAATGTCCTGAGTCACTATGCAACAGGTTGCAGAAAGGCTGGAAACTCCTGATTACTTCTATGACAATAGGAGTTGTGCTCTGGGCCTATCCAACACTAAAATGCCAAGCCCTTCACACAAAAAAAAAATCCAACACTTGTGCATCTCTGACTGGCCCCTTGAAATCAGGAGAAATTTTGACCTAAAGTTTTTTGTTTCATCAGTTTTCTGTCTCTGAAATGGGAGCATGACTGGGGTCTTCTTCTTATAAGGACATTCTGAGATGGCATTCATTAACGTTTGATCACCACCGTGATGGAAAAGCTGATGGCAATGATAGTTCTGTCTTTAGAAAAGTGTTTGTAACCGTAAGAGCAAGTTTTTAAACTCGGTTTCATCCTGTTAGTACTTTCAGCAAAGTTTAATATCCTTAACATGCATCCATTTACTGCACCGTGCTATTGCAGGGTGCTACGAGCAGTTGCTGTGCTCCACTCAAGAAGAGGTGGCAATTTGGCACCATTGAGTTACCTCAGAGAAGCGTTGTAGATTGTAATTACTTTATGTTTGCTTTTGTGTTTCGACACCACCAGGTGAGAGGTATTGTTGGTGTACACGGCATAGTTGTCACTAAATGTAACCGAGCTGAAAGTTTGATGAAGTGTGGGATGGTAGCTGAAGAAAAGATAAAGCAAACTAAGCATGCGGAGTCAGACCTTTAAAAAAATCTTGATGTAAATGAGGAGAGCCTTTGTTAGTAGATCGGCAGATTGCAGAACTGTTCAATCCCCAAACAGTTTGCAATGAAAGGATTTCATGCTATGTTACTGGAGCACGATAATTTTTATCCTATGGTTTTATTGCTAAAGCTGTGATATTATGTGTGCGTATACATAGCCGTACAGGCAAACCTTGTGTAATGAGATTAATGGAAACAACAATAAATATGTTTTCACCACGCAGCTGGCAAAAAATGAGGATTGTATCTAGAAACGCATTAGGTCTACAAAAACAGATTAATTTTTGGAGCATTTAGTGTTATTATTATTGTTATTATTTTTATTTCTAAGCCTTACTAGACTTCATTCTTTCAGATAAAAACATGCGTATCAGCTTTGCAGTTTGATTGCCTTATGGGCATAAAGCTTTGCATATTTACTGCCCATGAATCATACAAGTATGTGAAATCCAGTGAAGATTCAATTTTTCCTGCTAGATGCACCTCTAGCCGTTTAATTAAAATATGTATTATTAATAAAACTAGATTTAAGTCATATTTTTTACAGATATGACTGAAACATTAAGGGCAAATTGTTTCATACTTTCATAGTAATTTGCTTTTAATGTTTTGTGCCTTAATCAAGGTAATCCTAGGATAAGGTTTGTAGTGCTTGTGATCTCATGATGTTTAAGTTACTGAAAACAGATTTAAGAGTGTTCCAAGACAAAGTCACATTTACTTATGAAATTAGCTCCAAATTTTTGCTGCAGATGGAACCCTACGTAACAGCAAAACACAATGAAATGTACCTATTTAGAAAACTGTGCTTAGTGCACAGATTTCAGTCTATTATATCCATCTTCACTAAATATGTCTCAGGTTATTGTTTTATTCCAACCATTGCCAAGCCTTTAGGTGTCACAGTTGCCCTGTTCACCTAACTTGTCTTCCATTTCATGGTAAATTTCCCTAGCTCTCCTGTAATGTATTGTACGTAGTAATACTGATAGCTGCGGTGTAATTAATTTATGCATACCTGTTGGTGAGGGATCAATAATACTCTCTGCTTCATCTTATCCTACCTACCATTTAATTCTGCATACATGTTAATTCTGTTTGTGTCTAATGGAGCTTTTGGCTGCAACAAGCTTATTAATTACTTTTAAGGAAGATTTTAATTTTTAATTTTAACTCCTGAGTTATATTATAAGCGTAATGGAAGTGTGAACAGTGGGAATTTGAGAGGATATCTTCCCCGAGAAGGGTGTAGAATGTAATTAAAGCATATCACTCAATTGTGATAAAAAATTTCAGATATGAAAATCTTAAGTATATTTGCCAATCAGAGATGAGCAGTGATTAAGTGAATAGGGGAAATAATTATGTATTTTTATATTCAATTAACTCTTTTTTTGGTCTGTGAAGGATCACTATATTTCTGTTCACAAGTCTATTGGAATCCGTGGTTTACTATTTCATCGCATATTACTGAAATTAGTACACACCAGTAAGTTTCTTTGATATTACAGGTGTGCATAACACTTTGACAGTTGAGGAAAAACACAGGAAAATTTGTCAGAGGTTTCCAGAGAGGAAACCACCGCTCTGTCATGAGACCAACCTCCAGAGAACTCCTGAAAAATATAGGAAAGAAAATTCCAATTTTATCGCAATTTAGCACCAAATTTTAATATTACCCGGAAAACAAAAATAAATGTTTTCAGCAAAAATACAACCAATTTTTAGAAGTACAGGAAAATCATTGGTATTGTAAAGCATGCATTTGCCACAGAGTTATATCTGCATATATATCTGCATATATACTTTTCACATACTAATGTGTTGCTGATTTTCATAATTATTCTCTTTACTTTGACCATTTAAAGGGTAATTTGACAATATGGGATATACCAAATAAAAATAACATATATTAGTATAAGTAATAAAAGTGGTTTAAAAAATCTAGAATCATCCCTTTTTATTAAAAGCACAAAGTTTGCTGAAATATCCACTTAGTACAAACCAGAACAAAATGACGCATGTATTTTCTTTTTGTTTGCCTACTTGATTTTGAACATTCAAAGTTCTCATATTCAAACTTTTCTAAACAAATATATAATTAGGAGAACATTTATGTTAGAAAAGGGAAATCAAGATTCCCATCTAATTGCTTCTGAAACTGGGGCTTTAAGAAAAACTATCATGAGAATGACCATAACATTTCAAGAATAGCAGTGCTGGCCTGACTGCCAGATCTCTGGTCAAACACCTATTTCCGTAAACAAAAAAAGAGTATGCACTCTGTATATGGATAAAATATTATAAAGTTACAGGTACCACAAAGACAAAACGTATTCAGGAGTATCAATTTGATTTGTTGCTGGCAAATTGTTCTTTGCTGTGGGGAGTCACACAGTAAAAAAGCAAGACATACTCTTGGAAATTTAAAACTGTGGTGCAAATTAATCAGAATCAGAAGTAGTATTATAATGATATGTATCTGCTATTTAACCATATAACTGCATACACTGTTACCTTAACATTACCAAAATACATTTAACATATTTCATTAAAAAAAATACTGGCATGTTTCCTTAACTGAATTGTTTATAATAATATATAGAGAATCTGTTACATTTGCATAATATACTACATAAATACCATGCCCCCTATATAAATATAATAAATAATATTCTGAAATATATATTCTAAAATACATATTATAAATTCAGAAGACATTTAGTTTGTCATATTTGCAACTGTCTTTTCTGTGTTTCTCTGTTTGAATGATTAAGTTGATCTCACGAGTGCTAAAGGATTGTGAAAATTAAACTCGCAAGCCTAACACCTTTTGGGAAATTTTAAAATAAATCTTTCATAAACATTCATTTTAGAAATTTGTTCTCACACAGTTTTGCAAAGCAAAACTCCTCTTTCATTTTTACTTCTTATTGCTGAAAACAGTTTTTGGACTTATTTGTTTAGAGTACAAAAACGACAATTTCTTCATTCACCAAACATTTAAAAATCTACATTACTGTTTTAGTAGTAGTACATAAACTGAAAATTGGATCAACTCACAAATATTTGTGATATGTTTGAGGACATTGGTTAAACAAACAAACAAACAAAGGTAAATTCATTTTATACATTGTTTTGTAGTGAATTATTCATCCAAGCCTATTTTGTATCTGTTTTGTCATTGTTTGAATCAGTGTAGGAACTTCAGACTTTTTAAAAATGTTATTTTAAATGCAGCCTTGAAAATGCAAAGGAGTAAAAGAGAAAGAAATGATGCCATTGCAATCACACCTATTAGACAATGATTTTCCTTTTCTATTGACTTCTCCACTGGTTTAGAAGAGGTATCATATTTCAGGTGTCCCTACAGTTCACATTTTTTATTGTCAAATATACCTAAGAATTTTATCTCATATATCAAGATTTGTCCCTAGCAGTAGAGCTGAAAATACAATGCTGTTTTGCTGAATATGAATAAGGCATAATTATTAAGTCGAACTACTGTTGATAACTTCATGCATTGACTTTGCCTACTGATGTAGTTCCAGATTTTGGAAATTCTTTCATCTCAGCACTGCTATTTTACAATAGATCTGATTGCTACATTCTGTTGTTCGGCACAAGTACGATATGTGAAAGATCAGATCCTACTTATCTGTATCATTCAGTGCTCTGTTTCCTGGAACCTTAGACAGAACAAATGAACTCTTAAAATGTCCAGTGTTCTGATTAAAGCTATGCGCACAGTATATTTCATCTTTAATATGACCGTCAGATTAGCAAATCTGTTTAATTCTTGCTGTTTTCTCCAGTAATATCATCCCAGTACTATTGTAAAGAAAAATCATGTTTGATGTTTAATTTATGTTTCTACACTGTTTAACCTAACTACCTGGGAAAGTGTTATTAAGAGCTACCACAGCAAAGAATAACTGAAAATACTAAAATGACACTGATACATGTGAGCGACAGTTGGACAGGTAGGCAGACAGACAGCAAGTACAATTTGGCAAAAGAACTTGGATGGGATTCATCTAACCAACCACAGATGTCTACATCTAAATAGTCCTTCCTACAGCTGATGGAAAGAAAGAAAAAAGGCACTTCCAGGGCGAGATTCATTTCATCCTAAAGCAGACATCTAGCTTAGGTCAGGTGAGCAATGCCCTAGAATAACTTATTTAGACACTTCTTTGTAGACATTGACATAGTAGACATCTAGAGACAGATGGAAATTATATCCTCCCTTCTGTTTGTATGGGATGATAAAATCTTTATTTCATTCAATGTTTTTACACATCATCTTTTACTCGGAAAAAGGGAAAATCAGTCAGTTTCTTTCACCACAGTCATTCATCTCTGGAAAAGCAAGAAAGTACAGTTGCAGAGAAGATCTTTGCTGGGACTGAGAAAAGTCCACTGTCTTACGAAGGAGGACTGGATATCTCTTGTGTTTTGTTTTTGCTGCAATAGTCTCTGTAGTTCATTTCTCTTTAAGAAGCACACTTTTAGAAGACAGGCTCCACCACTAAGTTGGTTGGCCAGAAGGATTATACTGTAGGTCACAGGAGTAAAGCGGTATTGGTTATTCATGTTTAGTAAGTGGAAGGCATTTGCCTGTTGCTAAAGAGGTGTCCGCTGTTTTTACTGATCACACAACGGTATTGGCAATGAGTGCACAAATCAATACCACACTATTCCTCCTTGTACAGCAAATTTTATTGCACTGCTGGTATTTTTGACCTCTGGGAGGGAACTCAATGCTTTTGGTGGGCCCATGGGGCAAGCATATTTGTCAAGTGCTGCACTAATTCACTGCGGGAACAACTTTCTGCTCTAATAGAACATGCTTTTGGTAAAATCAAAGAGTCTTCGCTCCAAACATCCAAACATAAAAGAAAACAAGTTGTTCTATCAACAGTGGAACTAATGAGTTTGTTTTCCTTTGGATTGTTTTCTGTGTACTCCATAACTTTCTACTACAATAATCTTCCGTCCAGGTGATACTCTCACCGTAATACCTTATCTGTCCCTCGTACCATGACAGCTCTGGAGTAGTCTCAGTCGCCCACTGTGCCCAGTCCCCTCACCAAGGTAGTCTGTGAATTGTCTCATAACCCCTGCTGCAGAGCAGAAGATGGCATCTGTCAGCTGTTTGTCTGGAGCGTACTTTCATACTTGTTCACTGACCAAAAAATAAGGTACATGCGGCTTTGCTTGTTCCTCGTTGGGAGGATTCTTCCATTATTTCTACCTCTCCTTTCCCACTATATGTAGTGAAAAACAACATATTCTTTGCATGATTTTACATATTTGGACTTTGATCTGAATGTCAATGGCCAATTGAAGGACAAATTTTAGATGAATATATAGCGGAGACTTCTCCTGGGAAAATGGGCAGGGCAATGGGACAGAGCTCTGTGGGATATTTGTCTGGTTACCACCTTTTCATCTTTTCTTACCATTCTCTTCTGCAGAGCTCATTTGGCACCTATTTCTTCCCAGTCATTGACGCAAGAGGAACAGCTTTCCTTGGGCTGACAGATCGTACAAGGTTTTAGTCTTAAGGCACTGAGTACAGCAATTTCAGTTTTATATTTGCTGTTATATTTGTTTTTATTTAGGCTGTAGGGTCATGGAAGCATCATGAAGCCAAGCATTCTCATTAACGGGATTCATCTGACCAGAGGTAGATAATCTACTGCAGAGATACATGCATATGAGATAGTGACTGTAGGCTTCCCATATATGGAAATAAATCCGTGTAATTAATTTTATTCTAATGCCAGCATCAAAGGAGAACATCTAGTCCAACCCCCCTGCTCAAGCAGGGTCACCTAGACCAAGTTGCCCAGGACTGTGTCCAGTAAGGTTGTGAGGATCTCCACAGACGGAGACTTTACATCATCTCTGAGCAACTTGTGCCAGTGTTTGACCATCCTCACAGTAAAAAGTGTTTTCCTGTGTTCAGAAGCAGTGCTACAATTCTGTCTGACAAATGAAACTAAGAAAGCCAGTTCTACTTCATATGCATTAAAGGCTTCATGAGTGAATTTAGGTCTATAATAATGGTAATTGATATACATATATATGTATGTTCCTTAAGGAAGGAATTAAGGACAACATATATCCCCATCCTCCCTTGTTTTCACCTGCTTCAAATCCTATCCATCCCCTTCCTTCACAAAGGCAGCTGCTTCCAGTGCAAGTGGGCAGGTAAAGGGCTTCATACAACAGGAATGGTCCTGGCTAGGAGGCATTGCCAGGTGCAGCAGAGCTTTTGCCCCTTAACAGGGCCATAGGAGCCCCAACAAATAGATGAGTAGCTTATGTTACTGCTGGCTTCAAGATTGAGCCTCGGTAGATGCTGTTGACAGTGGTACCCTGGCAGCCCCCTGGCCCTTCACAAGCCTGACGGTTTATGGCAACAAATTCAGCTGTAAATTTTACCAGCTAGTCCCAAATAACTTTGCTATAAGAAATCTCCAACCACCTAAGAAAGACTGTATAAAGCAGTGGAGAATACAGAAATAAATGGAGAGACATATGTATTTAATTACGTATGTGTACCAGCTGAAGACCACTAATGACAACTACCAACTGGAGCCCACACAGATGAGTGGACATCTTTCCAATGACCTAGACTGATGCCAGATAAAACCCTTGTTTCGTCATTTGGGAGAAAAATACGTACTGAGCTGAAGTTTCTATCTTGTAACAATTCTTTAAAATCAAGAGAGGAAAAAAAAACACTCAATAAAAGAGGGATGACAAGTAAAGTATTTGAACTGAAGAGTATGTTAACAGACCCGATAGAAGATCTGGGACTGTTTAGTAATCTCTGATTAGTTTTACAAGAGAACTAATCTGGTCAAAATGATCAGGGAGAAATAGGTACTCTATATGTCCTCGTGCCTCTGCTGCAACATGCAGCGTAGATCATATCAGCTTAGAGCATGTGCTAACATAATAACTGGAGACAAATCTGAATTTGTTTGAGGGCTAGAAAGAAAGAAAGAAAGAAATTGTAATCTGAGAAATTATTTTTTTTGGAAGGTGAAATACGAACAAGCAGCAAACATCTGTTTATTATTGGTTCGATGGTTCAGAGTTTGCTGCTGAAGAGAGTGAGAAAGCATTAACAAAATTCCCTGAGACAAAGAAACTTACATTGTCATTTAATCCATGTGGTGTTGAAGAAAAACAGATGTGCCATCATCTAAGTGTGAGAGAAACAATTCTTTCCAAAAAGAAAGAAAAAACGGTAGTTCCAAGACTTTAGGCTTCCATTCAGAGCCTGGTGACCCATGGTTCATTAGCATGTGACTTTAACAGGTTGCTTCAATAGTGCAAAGAGACAGGTGTACCTCCTTCCTAAGGATTTCTCTTTGTTCACTGGGTCCTGAGCATCCTTCTGCCACAGTTTCTGAAGACTGCCTGTTCTTTATGTGGCTATAATTTACAGTCTCCAGGAGTATGTTGTTCCAAAGATATGCCCAGCCTACTTCTATACTCCAGTAATCTGCCAATAGATGCAGGTCTAAATCTATTACTCGCTGCAAACATTGCAGCAGCCACGCATTAGTGTTACTGCTGTCACTTCTGGACCAAACAGCTGCAGCCATAAAAGCCTTTACTTTTCTTTGTATTTGGTCATGTCAGACATTAGTCGGTTTTTGCTTTCCCCATTGTAGCTAAGTATTACTCAAAGTTGAATTTACTTTGCACATTTTTTTTTTTTTAGAATAACCACAGTAGAAGTTCCTGTCCTGTTAGAAGTGTTGATATGCAGAATTGATGACTATAAGGTCATCTGCTCTCTTGAGGTCACTGGAGGCCCCAAACCAAGAGAGTAGGAGTTGAGGTCTGCAAAATCTTGGAAATGGCTCATTCCCAGAGCATTTTGTATTCATCACAGGAATGTTTAAAGCCTTCCCTGCTGAATAAGCCCTTACATCCAGTTATGTCATTGGATATAGCACTGCTCTGCAGTCCAGAACAGGATTCATACTTTCAAGGAGAATAAATTAAATGTCCTCCCATAAGAGTTCCAGGACAACTGAACATTGAACATATGGACATTCCAACATTTTTGTCATCTTTTGTTTTCCTCCATTAGGAGGCATAAACACAAATAAGCATAAAAAAAATTAAAGTGTTTTCCAAAGAGAAATGCTGAAACTGAAAGAGTACACTGCTGCATCAGATTATATCAGGAAATATATCAGGTTAGTGCCATTTTAGATTCCTCACAGCAACAGCTGGACAGCTTTAAAATAAATAAATAGCAAATTGTTTTAAAAAGAGGATCTTAACTATAAAATCATCACTTTTTTATCAGAGAATGACAAATCCCACTAGCAAATGCTCAGCTTTATATTTCTTTAATAGTTAGAAGTACTGCAAAGACTGAATTAGGTCAAACTGCTTTTAACCTGGCTGAAAAAATCTAAGGGTGGGATTGTTCAATTCTATCAATTCTTCGTTTCCTATTACCAGAAATCCTGTTTGGGGGTTTCAATATATGAAAGGTAAAAAGATCACAAGGCAACACAGAACGAGGTAAATATTGACAGATCCAAAGCACATACCGGTGTCCTACTGAGAGTTAAAACAACTGCCTGTGCTGCTCAGGGACTGAGTCAATCCTATGGATGGGAGCTGCCAGGGTAAAACTTTTGCCGTTTTCTCATTTTTGCTGTATAAATGTGTTCCTTCTATTAGATTTCTTTATCCCTTTTAGCCTTTCTAAATGACAATTAAGTCTGCCTACCCTATCAATAGCAGGTAATTTATTTGTTTCTACAGCTGAGCCTGACCTTCATTGATTTTATTGGAGTAATTTGCTGGAAATGATTTTTTAATGTTAGATTTATTACAGAGGCACTTCATTGTCCGATAAATGAAGTAAATTGTATTTTAAAAGTAGCAAAATGAAAGAACCACTGAAATTTGAATGAGTTTTTTAAAATTAACTCTATCCCAGCTGCAACCAAGACAGCGTATTAGCTCAGAAGGTCCCTTATGCATCTCTTCTATGGACCCCAGTTTGCAAGTAAGAGATTTTATTCTGGGCTTGCGTGTGCTAGCTTCCCAAAAGCATAAGCCTGAACCGCACAGAAACAGAGCTGAGCACTGCGAGCAGCGGTGCTGCAGGGTCACTGGCCGTCCGCAGGGAGGGACTGCGCCCTCCCCGCTCGTCCTGACTTGTACTGTGTGCGCTCTCTTTCAGTTCAATGGGGCTGATACTCGGTATGAAGAAAGATATTGAAAATGAGCCTTTTAATTTGTTGATGTATTTCTCCTTTTATTGCCTGTCTTCCTCACTTTTCAAACCTCTTGCTTGCTCTGTTTTAACCAGCCGCAGTTGGGAGTAAGATCTGTGACTTGCTCACCTTTTAGATCTCTTCCTGCAGTGGTTCAATTGCTCTGCGTAAAGACACTGCAAACTGTCCTGGAGAAGAGTAAATTATTAATTACCTCTACCTTTCAGTGTAGTTGAAAGTCAGATTCTTAGCTGAGTATGACAGAGACATAAGTTTCCACTGTATTTAGATTAAAACAAAAGGATTGGCTGTGTTGTGTCCACTTTATATTTTAGGTGCTTTTGCACACACAAAATGTTGCCACGCTGTGCTCTACCAAGCAAAGTTCATTTTCAAGAGCTTCCTCTGAGGCATTGCATCTCTGTGCTCTCAGTGAAGGGCTCTGCCTTCAAGACATGGTTGCAGCCCTGCAGGACGGACAACGATGCTGAGCGGTATTGGCGTACCCTGCAGTCCTGTGTACCCCCTCCCTCCCGCTGCCGTCATTGCATTGTGGAACGAATGTATGCCATTTGCTGCCATGTTGTTCATGCCAACGGAGTAAAATCGGTGTTTATCTGCAGCATTTATCTGCCTTGTCTGTTTAAATTGCAAGCTCTTCAGCACATGGATTATCTGCTCCTCTGTATCTGTGCAGCGCTTAAAACACTGGACACACTTAGAAAGTGAAGGGACACCTTTCACTTTTTTGTGTGTGCACTACCATAATATATGATTAATAATAATAACAACAACAACAACAACAACAACAACAACAATAATATAGTAAGAACAACTGCAATTATAATGGCTTGCATGAACAGGAAAGGCGTCCCTTTGTTAAATTTATCAATTTTTGTTTGTTTTTCTGTTTGTTTGTAAGTTAAGCTTACATTTTTCAGGGCAGATGGCAAATGTTAGACCTTGTAAAAGCTGTATTTAGACACCTAAATAAAAATATTGTGACTGTTAAGGTCACCATTCGTGTTGTTAAGAAAACCCACTGTTTAGATGCCATTTATTCAGACAGGGTCCTGAGTGCTCCAACCACTACTTTTTCTACAATGGCCAAAGTTGCCATTAACAGTTTAAATGGCTTTTTGGGCAGGTGTCTCTGAGACCCTTACGTGGCACTTTAAAAGAGGGATTCCTCTGTGTACCCTGCTACATCTTCTTTGTTCACCCGCCTCCCAAACCAGTATAATTCCCCTCAAACAGGAAACTGATGCCCAGGTGTTTTACAGAAAGAAATTGAATCTGAATGGGTTGCACCTGAGGGAAATGCCGGCACTAGTGAGAGCTGGTGTTTCTCTGTGCTTCTACAAAGATTCATATGAAAAATTAAATCTCTGGTTTCACTTGAGAATAAGGGATTCAAATCTCTACTGTTCTCTGTCTGAACAAGGACTGTGAAGCAGCATCCCAACTGAATACGTTAACCGCTGGAGTCACAAACCTGTTCCTAATCTAGAAAAAGAAAAACAGTTGGTTTTTTGGGTGTCTTGGTGCTCTGGACTTGCATGCCTCTGATCTGTCAGTTTAAGTAACTGATCTCCACATGCTCCTTTGCACTTCTCCCAGGTTAGATTGGACATCTTTCTGCTTATTTCTCTTCTGAGGATCCTTGCTGTGAGTACCTTACTGCCCATGTGTTTCCCACCTGGCTGCCTGATGCGTAAAACTCAACTTATTTCTGACAGCCTGGTCCTGACGGTCTACTGGTGTTTCTGGAAGCAATGTGTGCTCAGTACTTTTGAAAATAAAGGGACTATAATATTGGATCTGACTTTAGCCTAACTTTTGTCATCTAGATGAATATTTTTAGGTTTTGTGTGTATTCATAGTCAATTCATACAAAAAAAACATATGAGGAGTAACTGTGCAATAGGCAGTCCCTTTTGCTATTTAAATAGTATTTGAAGCAACTTCCACAAAATGTATGTCAGCGTCTCGCTTTATTTCATACTGTGCATTTTCTGAAGATCACACCGAGTGAAGCAAAACTTAAAAATATAAAACTGTGAAAAGATTTGAATACAAAACCTAGAGTGCTTTCCTTTTAAATTTCCTTGCTTGTTTCCTGTCTCTGTTTCTGCCACCATTATTGATATAAGGAATCCATCAACATATTTTTATGGATGATTAAGAAAGGCTGACCTTTCCTTTGCAGGTACAAATAGGTAGTTCTTCAGAGGCTGTAAATGAATGACAAGATAATTCTATCCATTTAATATTGAAGTGATGTTGATGGTATCATTCTTCTCATGTTTGAAACGGGAAAGTATAGAGACCTTTCTCCCTCACTCTGTTCTGCTTTATGTGATGGATTTTCTCTCTGACTAATCGCTGTCACATTAACCTGCACTATTTCATCCTTCAGAGCTGTCAAGATAATGACGATAATCGAAGTGGCTCATTGTAGGTAAAGGAAATTATATGAGCAAAGTAATATCATAAAACAGTGTTTAAATATTTTAATTTCATTTGTCAGGGCTGCCCCAACACTTCATTACACATATAACCATCTCTCATCAGTGGAATTAGTGCATTATTCATTACTGTTAATTATTTTCACATAATGGCTGCCCTGATATATTTAACCTCCACATTATATCTCAGATAATGGGCCTGTAAAATTGAATTGTGTGAAGAGCGGAGTTCTAAAGCTCATTTGCAGAACATCAAAGAACAAAGAAGAGGAAAAGAATTCTAAATGGGACATTCCACCCAGCTGGGGCCAAACATTTGTTTCTGTCTGATTTGCATACAGAAAATAGGTGGTGCAGAAGTGGTTTAACATTGTACATGCTGTCTGCTCCTATTACACAGCCAATTAGAATTTGTTAATGCCCCGAGTGTTTGAGACAACTTACCAACCAATCTATCGTCTGAATGGCAGTGAGCTGGAAAGTTAACAACAGAAAAAAGTAGACCTTTCTGAAGGACAGACCACAAAATCATATTGCACATTAAGTTGTCACCTGCAGTTAATACTTCTTTTGAACTTCTGTATTGTAGAAATAAATTAACAAAAACTGCTGCTCAGAACTGAGAAGATCCAAGTCTGTGAAATTCCAACAGTACTCTGTCGATTACTTGGTTTTCCCTGGGCCAAATTTTCTGATACTGTCATGTAGGATGTGGAAATGGGTGAGGAGGAGAACGCAGCGTCCTGGACAAGGTGAGTGTATCGGCAAGTGAGCGCAGCAAGCCGTGTTGGCAGACCAGGGACTCAATCCCACATAGCATGTAAGCGATGCATATTATCACCCGGCCACCTCCAGTGGTGCTTTGCCATGCCGGGGTTGATGTGTCTGCATTGCTGTTTCAGAGGACGGGAAATGTGAGACTCTTTCTCTCTGCTTTGCCAGGTGTTTTGAATATACACCCCAATAAAACAAAGTCAGCACAAGTATGGGACTTTGGCATAATTTAGCTTTTGAGGAACCAGCTGAATTACTAGAAATCATTTCAGCTCTAAGGAGCAGTTTAAAGTCCACTGTATGTCCACTCTAACAGCATGGATTTAACTGAATAGCCATATTTTTTCCCGTTTAGAGGCTTATCCATTATTCACAGATTTCAATGGACCTGAAAAGGGATTGAAATCAAACACTTTATGGAAAGAACATTTATCAACAGTTCAACATGTTATAAGGACTAAGGTCAGTTCAGCAAAAAACAGGCTTTTCAAAGAGATTATGGGAATTTTCTTCAAACTTTAGTCTCAGAGTGTTTGTGAAGTTCTCTGTAAGTTCCCACATAGCTATATGAAGCATTTTTTGCTTTCATCAAAAATTTCAAGAGGATAGCTATTCTGAAATTCACATGCAAGATATACCTTTTTTCTGTTTCATGCTTATAGTAAATTTTATAGATTTTTTCTTTTTTTTTAAATGCTTCAGACCTATTTCTTGGCTGTTACAGAATAAGTTATGGCTGACGGTGGGACTGTGATCTCAGAGGTGAGTCAGCCAATCAGAAGTCAGAAAATGTTTAATAACTAACAATACAATTCACTCGAGGTCATTAACATACTTCAGTCTTATTGGCTGAAAAGTCATATTTCACAGGAATGATAAATGTCTTTTTGCTAAGTGGCAGTAGGTTTTTGGCCATATCATTAAATATTCATACAACATATACATAAATCTTCCTCCACTTGGCATCATCTGGGATTCATTTGGAAGAGACCCATTTATTTCATTTTGTAATGTTTTAAGTTTGTTGCAGGCTTCAGCCTCAGCCTCCAAACTCTAGATATTGAGTAGTCAGAAAGGAAAGGAAAAACACATTTGCACGGACCTGGCTTAGAAAGAGAAGTCTTCTCTCCTTAATCTGTCTATTCTCAGAGTATATTTTTTACAGGTTCACATACAGTTTTTTTGCCCTCTAAACAGTCATTTATACATCATAGAAGCTATGTGAACAAAACCTGCTGATGGTCTCTGCTTTCTAAGCCATTTTTTTTTCATAGGATATTTTCAGGGATCCATGAAATATGGATAAAAAGAGAGGCTAGAGAGACCACTAAATGAGCAAAGTAATTTCTCCATATCTAAACGCATTATATGGACTTTGGTCAAAGATATGAGAGATATTCAGTCTTCTCACATACATTCATTTGGGTACTCCCAAATAGGAATAGACTGATAGGAGTGGTCTGTCTTTGTACTCCTGCCCAATCAGATTTTTTTTCTCTCCTGAAGCAGCTACTACTAGGGAGTTAATTTTGTCTTGTATCTGAATTTCACTCCAAGAAAAATCTCAAAGTCAAAGCCCCCTAATCAGATGAACTTTTCTCCATGTTCAGTGTATGCTGCACTGATGAGAGAAATATGAGTCTTGGCAGAAATGCAACTTTGTGATAGCAGAACCCTGTCGTACTCTGCTATTTATCTTTGATTGAAAAAAAAAAATAAAAATCCCAAGGGCTGGATGAAGGAATCCAAGGAATTCCTCAAAAAAGGGAAAATTCCTCAAGAAATACAGGTTAAGAGAATTAAAATAACCTGTGATTTTGCCTACAATGCCTTTGTATCCTGGATACCCATCACGCACCAGGTATGCTTCTCCTCAACGGTGTAGTAGAGAGCCAAGCAAGTAAGAGATTGAGATTTTCCTCTATAGCAAAATTAATGTAAAGTGATGGGTAAAAAATGATGGCATCAAGAAATCTTTTTAGGCTTGCTGATGTGCTGTGAAAGATCAGTGTCAAAAAGGGCCAGATCTCCTGATTGTTGGTGTATTACATAAAACCCAGTGGTCTCAACATTTTTAGAAGTGAGATAATATCTTTCTCTGAAGGTTGAGGTACTTGGAGATTTTGTGTTGTTGAAAGCAATACACAAGTATTTTGCTGACAAAAGTTATCTTATAATAATATTTTTCCTATAATACATATTGATGTATATGCACACACATACATACACACACTCAAAAATCAAATCAGGGTTGTTGGTTTTGTTAAATTGTGTTGAAATTTAGATACTAATTGAGAAGAAAGAAGTGTGACTGGGATGTAAAGGATACTGGATTTCCATTATTGCCTAGAGTTTTTTTTCTCCCAGTTAATGCTGCTGAAGGATGACTATTTGTTTTGAAATCTGTGCATTCAGAGTCAAGGAATACAAGGTCATATTAGATATTAAGGAAGAACTCTCTGTACTAAGGAAGAGTCTCAAATCCATAACTATTAGATTTTTTCCATGTTGGCAGTCTCAGGTATGATTCTTGCTATAATGTGAGCTAACATTATTTCAGAACTATACTTCACCTAAGACATACCATTTAAAGGAAAGATCCACGAAGTTTTACAATGGACTATCACTTTGAATGTAGTTAAGTGTGCTTAATATTTTGAAAGTATGAATCAGCTCATATTTCAGAATATTAAGGCATATATATGACTATGTACTGCACCAGAAAATAGGAACTATTGCATAGGCTTCAATTGCTACTTCCATAAAGTTGTAGTGGAAAAGTTAGGTCCTTTGAAAATTTACAGAATACTGCAAAACTTTTCAAGCTTTCTAGGAAGCAGATGTTAATGTAAGTTTAAAAGCAAAGACTAAAATTGCATCTGAGTGCTGATGAGATATGTCGCTTCATGCAGAGGAGATTTTTTAATTAGTTTTGAGTAGATCACAATTTTTCCGAGATGGAGAACACTCAGAATTTTTGCATAAAATCCTAGATCTTCTTCCAATCTCTCTATACCTACATCTGTCCCATCTTTTTGTCATACATTACAAGATATTTTTGCAAGTGCCTCATTTTCTGTGATAGAGTAGTAGGTTATGAAAATACATGTGTGGAATGATTGGATGCATAGATTTTTATAATTGGTTTCCCATATGACAAATTATATAGACAAAGTTTAGAAGTGTGTATGTCAGAGCACTCTGATGTATCAGACACAGCAAATCAGAAACACAGCTTCCTTGGAAGACGAATTCATTCAGGACAATTCAGTAACAGGAAAAGATGAGAGTTTATAAAGAACATAAACAGAGACACTCGTGATACAAAATTGCATGAGGAATGAGGATGACAGTGGAAAGGAGGAAATGGTAAGTCTAAAAACGAAATATTAATTTGACTTTTATAATCTAGGTAAGAGATGTTAATTTAGAACAGCTTGAAGTAGCAATGAATATGAAAGTGAGCTTCTATATAAGGGAAAAGAAGTTTCCACTTTAATTGACTATCCCCATCTTTTTATATATTTAGATCAGAAAATGGTCATCGCAAGAAGAAAATCCACTCAAAAAATGTAAAAAAAAAATCATTCCAATTTTGCCCAAATGAGTGCTACTTTTGTGGAAATTTCACCAAGCTTTCACACTTGGTTACCTAGATGAGTACTTAGATCTTCAATTTTGCAAATTAAAACTCCTTGATTTCTGCTTGGTGGTGTCCTGACTGGTTAATATGTTGAATACTCTATTTCTGTCTGTGTTCTGGGTTTTGGGTTTTTTCCAGTTTCTTTATAAATACTGAAGGAAAACTAAACAAAATTTAGCCTGATCTTTGGTTATACTGAGACGATTTTACACTACTCCATCAATGAGAGGGAGAACTAACATGCATGTAAATGCATTATAGTCCCATTTCAAGACGCCCTTGTGCATCCAGGGGAATACGAAGTGGCTCTTGTACAGAAACACGCTATGTGTGCTTGTGTGATTGTATACTATTAATGAAACTACCTGGCAGAAGGGTCTGAACACAGGAAATAGTTGTGTCTGAGAGGTGGACATCCCAAGGCTCTGTGGCCCGATGGCAAGAGCGCTCTGCTGCTAGAGGCTGAATCCTCCTTTTTGCGTTGCAGAGTCAGCAGGTAAAAGGCATAAGCAGCACTGACAGAAGGTAAAGATGATCCCTCAAATACATCCAAGGAAGTGAACGACAGAGTCAGGCTCCCTCCAGATGTTTCTCTCCTCTAAACCGCTATTTGCACAGGACCTCATCTTCCATGGGAAGAGTTCACAGCAGATCCTGCAAGCAGCCTGCCCTGTCCTTGAGCTGTTTGTCTCACCCAGGCCCCACCGAGACATGGTCTGCAGCTTTGAACCTTTTCCTGGGTGACTGCTGTCATCACGTGCCAATCATGCAAAAGAGAGGCAGCACACTAAGTATGGTTCAGTTTATTGAGTATTATGAGAAGAAAAAATCCAGCATGAATTACTCTATTTCCAGAGGGGGACAGGAGTTTGGATACAATCCAAACTGGATCCTGAGTGCAGAACTGTATATACAATGAGGCAAAAAGAAACAAAAAGTGTCCAAGAGACACTTTCCGCAAACACCTCTCCCAGGCTATTTAGTGTAACAGGAATGGAGCCACTTTGCTTAGGTGCTCTAAATTCCCAGGCTGCATGTGACTTACGTTAAACGTTTCTAGTAGGCAGTGTGCATCCCGTCACAAAACCAAGATTTGTGAAATTGTTACAGACTCATGTCTGTTAGTTGTTAATCACAAGGACAATTATTATGACTAGATTTATTCCTTAGAAGAAGGGGACAAACTTCAAATGTGACAGAGAAGTGAGATGGTTCTTCAACTAAGTTTCAGCAGAAGACCATTCTTATTATAGATCTTTCAAAACTGAGTTGAAAGAAATCTATCACTCCCATCTCTTCTAAACAAAGAGGTTACTTTGACTTCAGAAAAGGAAAATTGTAGAGAATTTTGTATCAGATGCCTTGAAAACCATACAGAAAAAAAAGGAATCTTCAGGGATGGCTGTGCTTTGCAACCTGAAAAAAACCTCAAGAGGTTTAGAGCCAGTAGTGAACTTGCAACCTCTAAATGTCATCTGGAACTCAAAAAAATCTTTTAACTATCATTTAAGGGGCCTGGTAGAAACAGTTTAAAAATGATATTTTTTATTTTATTTTTCTCCAAATAAAGCCTTAGCAATTCTATTATCTTCCCACATTTCTATTGCAAATTTAGGTAAGGGACAATTTGCCTCACTGAGGGATGTTAATTCAGATTGCATATAGTTCTCAGATTGTCTTAAACAGCAGGATTTATATAATCCAAGATAAGGAATGTATGGTGCACTCCTTAGGTACATGTACATTCTTCCTGTTACATGCACATCCTACTAACTGCCCAGACAAAAGATGTCCTAAGGCTACCTCTTCAGACAGTGAGGCACTTGCTGACAGCTCTGGGCTTTAAGACAAATTAAACTAAGCCAATTTTTCAGTCTGTAGGTCTAATAAAGCTTCTGGCTTTCAGTTCTGTCAATGACTATGAATAAAATTCCCTGACAAGAGAGAAGACAAGATGTTTAGTTTTCTGATGAGGGTGATTTTAAGGTGAAGACCAGTTCTGCAATTCCTATTTCAGTTCTCATGAGTGAGAATCTCCTGTCATTAAAAAGCAGGAACAAAAAGCTTTCAAGTCCTACTTCTCCATTCTGACTGCCCAACTTCCCTTTTCACTCTGTGGACTGAGTGCTATTTAAGGGTGTGATAGGCACCTAAATGTATACAGGGCAGCACTTCAGTCTCCCAGAGTTTAATTTGGTGATATCAATGTGTAGTTGTATTGCTCATGTACAAATTTCACACATATTCTTTTACAAAGACTGTAAAAGTGTTCTCTCAGGGATGCACATCCTTCGTGTCCTCAGCCACTCACGTATTCATTTCTGAACGCTTCCTAGTTTTAGAAGCTGTAGGCTCTTAAGTCACCAAACCAAAGGATCCTGCAAGCAAGAGGGACAAAGCTACACTTGAAGTCTGGAAAATTAATTGAGAAAAAGTCCATCTCTTTCTTTTGGTGCCAGAAATGTTTACATTATTATTTTCTATTACTGAAAACTTGCGTATAACTTGCAACAGAACTTAAGATGGATTTTGCTCCTCATTTTTTCATGCCCTGAAAAGCACAGAAACTAAATTTAGACTTTGCATAACAGAAAGAATAAAAAGCAGTCTTTCAGGGTGAAGAATAATATTTCCAATAAGAATATTATGCAACTGTTTAATGAAATACACAGTACAGTAGAGCAAAGATCAAGTATTAATTTAGAAGTCCAAGTCGGTGAATGTCTTGTTGTTATGATATTTGAAATTATTAATGAAAAAAAACCAAAGAAATGAGAAGGTGCTCATGAGAAATGAAAAATGATTAGCTGCAGAAGGTTGTTTATGAGGAAGAAAGGAAGAAAGTATGTAAAAACATACATCTAATTTTTATGGAAAATATTACACTTTTGTTCACTAATCATTTTCATAGAGTTACCTGCCAAATTGTAAAGGTTAATTTATTTCTTTAGGCAGATGTTTAAAATGCAGATAGTGATCAAGTATGTGTGTCATGGCTGGTGTGAACAAATTACAAAAAGTAGTCAATAAATTCCTTCAGTTATCTTTAAGATATAATGGAATAACAAGGTTTGCAAATATTTGTTTAAGCTGTTTCCCCACAAAGTACATTTCCAGAGTTTCATTTTTCATTTCATGTATGGGATCCACATGAGAAACCATGTGGCTTTATTTTCATTTTAGTAAAGGACTCCTCTTTACAAACAATAATGTCTAACACAGGGCTGAGGAAATGGCCACCTGTCCTCTGACAGATGAAAGGCATGTCTATATTATTATTTTAGGTTGGATCGTCAGCGTGCTTATGGAGCAAATTTTCCAGTCTATTTGGGAATCCACATAGCATGCTTTGGTTCACGTTGCAGAAAAATCTCAGAGCACAGGAACGGGTTCTTCTTGGAAACAAAACCAGTTTTGAAAGGGGTCTGAGGTAACCCCTGAAACATGTGTAGTATGGACGTCAAGGTCTCAACAACGTTTCACCCGACAAACCTGTTCCTGTAGTTCTTGCTAAACAGAGGGAGCAGAAGCCAATCTGCGTTGTAGATCTGTACCATGAAGATTTAGGCTTGTACGCAGACCAAGTGGGAAGCCTCGTGGAAAACAAGGTTAGATAATTATGGTGGAAATACAGCAGTTATTTACAATGCAAAGTAAAAGACAAGAAGCTTCACCTTTCCTTTGTAACCAGCTGAAAAAGGGAATGCTTTTATGGTAACTTTAACCAGTGTTTCCCTACCTGCACTAGCTATGGCTTTATATTCTGTACAGCTATTTTGATTTCTGTAAACTCTTTCCTCATAGCATCTTTTCTGACTGTCCACCAGCTTTTGCAGCAAAGGGTAAAAGTCTGACTATTAGATTTTCCTCGTGCTCACTCATCCAATAACAAACTGGTGTGTACTTTGAAATATCCATAAAAAAACTGTTGCCTATTTCTTGCTTGCTATATAGATATTTTTCAGTAGTTTAAAATGTTCATGCTTGTAATACAATGAATCTTTAAATTGGTTTTGCAGATAGCAGATTGGTTTAAAAATATTTTGTAAAAATTGCTGGGGAAAACCAAACCAAGAAGATATTTTAATTTTTTTTTTTTTTTAAACAAGTTAATTTTCTTGTCAGAAAATCCACATATTTTGGTGTTTGGTCCTGTCCCTTGGTACAGATTTTTTTATGAGGAGAAAAATCTTCCCATCAACTCTACAGCTGAGAGAGATCCTGGTTTAGGAAAATACCCATATTCAGAAAAGCATCCAGGTAAGTCCATAGCTTTACATATCTGCAAAAATTGAGGCCATATTTATACACTTGATTTTGTCATTAATGATTTCATTTAGGAGCGTTAGGTCTTCAAGTCAGACAATCTGTATTACAATGTGCTCATAATAACTCCATACATTTATGGAGCTTCATAAATTGTTTTTAAGCAAAGTGGGCCTGAATAATTCAAGCATTGCCATGAATGTTAGTGTTGGCAAGATCAGTAAAAGCATCTCTCTTAAACAAATGGTCAGCGGAAACCAAATTTGTTGCAATTTGTATTGATCTGAGAATAAAAGAAAAATGGATTGCAGCTGTTTAGCAGATGTGTCTCTAATATACATATAAGGTGCAGTGAGAGTAAATTCCTCTTTGGAGTACAGAAGCAGTCCAGCAATATTCCCTCACTTCAGCCTACAGAGGCTTCAATTCATGGGAAAATCATCCTAGTGAACTTGATAAGAGGGTATAATTCTTAATTTAAAAATTTATAAATAAAATTAATGCTTTTGTTTCAGTTATATAATCTCCCTTGTTTAATTGTCCCATAGGGCTTTACAATAGTGATTTATTTTCGTGACACTTTTTTGACCTAAGAATAGCCTCTGTCATAAGTCATAGCCTCTAAGGGTATATGGAGGCCAAGGAAGCTGGCTTGCCCAAAGTCATACATTTGGTGAGTGATAGGAACAAAATTCTTGCTTGTCCATGTGCTTTAAATAGCATTAAATAACGCTTCTTTCAATGTGGAGTTATATAACATGGGGGCCAGTGATGTATCCAAGTATCTTGTCTGCAGTTAAAGCCAAGTCCATAAGCAAGGGGAGAAGTTCATCCCATGGTCATCCAGCCTCTGTAGGTGAAGCATCCAACTTATGTCTAAATGTAAGTACTTAGAGAAGCAGACATCCCTAGAGAGATGCTTGAGTTACCTGCATGGTCAAAGAAGTACATGCTTTCAAAGCCCTCCAGAGGGAGATCCTATCTGCATATGCTACCTGCCTAAACTCACCAGTACCACGGTCGCCACCAGTACCTCAAGCTGCAGAGTGGCAAATTCTTTTAACAGCTACTCTAATTGGCCAGATTTTCTTGGCAGCTTAAAAACAAATCTTGGATTCATAGCATACAGAGAACTATCATTTTCCTCACAACTAGAGATTAATATTCTCTCCGACAAGAGAAGTACTAGGCAAACTCTTCCCCCTGACCCCCACCCCCCCTTATTGCTACTAACAGTAACAACTGAGATTAGATATGCTCTGGCTGGCTATAGAGGAGGAATATCAGAGAAAGTTGCATGAAAAACTTTTCATTTCCCTGAACTGCTGAGTTTTGGAACTGACTCTTTCTTTGGTATAGAAAGTCTATACTGCTGAATTGTCATATGTACTGTAGCTGATGGAGGAAGAACCCCATAGCATTTGTAGGGTTTTGACTGTAATACAAATTTTAATGTGAGGATATTAAATATAGGATTTTGGGGTCTTTTTTGTTTTTTTTTTTTCTTTTTGTGTACGTCTCTATAAGACTTTGGTTTTTATTCTTTGACAAGAACCTCTATTTCACCAGGTAGCTATTTCAGTGCTTTTAGGTTTAAGTTCAAATATTTACATAGTGAGTGTGACATAGAAGCAGATATTTTATAAGAAGGAAAAAACAAAAAAAAACAACAAACAAACCCTAGGTAAAGAAGTATTGTTTTCTGAAACATCTGCTACCAACATTTTGATAAAGACATTCCTTCTAAAAATGTCCTAATCAGCTTCTGTTACGTAGGACATTTAATAAGTAAAATGTTCCAATTTATCCACACACAAACACATCTGTCAATTCCAAATGGATGTCTCTCCTCAGAAGTCATCAAAGCTTTTGGCTCTGATCCTAGGAAATCCTTCCACTCACCCTGTTTCCTTCACCCTATAATGTCATATTTCCTGTTAGGCTTTTCCCTACTTGTTAATCATTGCTGACAGCAACACTGATGGTAGACAAGAGTCCTGACTTTGGTGCCACAGCATGCTTCACTGTTCTGCTACTAGACCTCTGACACAACCCCTACAGCCCAGTTGTCCATGTCTGGATGTCCTGGCGTTTGCAATGTGCGCTGTGCTGTGCCATTCCCCAGTTGCAATCCTAAGGAGTCCAGCAAGTGCTCTCAGAGACTGTCTGAATTACCCACTTCTGTCAATGTCTCTCCCTTTATTGGCATGGCATCACCATGCCAATAAAGATACCTACGACCCCTATGACGCCTTTCTGCAAAACCTTGCGGTATTGCTCTCACCTCACCTCATAGATAAGTACAGCTGCACAAATCACACTGACTCTTACTCCTTTTTTTACCAGCTGTTGGCTTTCACAAATGGTCCATAGCTGTGGCCCAGCCCTGAGACCCTGTTTCAACAGCTGAAGCTGGGACTGTCAGGAGATCCTAGGCTGTCTAACAGCTCAATGTACCAGAGCCTGAGATCATAGTGACCAAGCACAGTGTGCCTTGATTGCCAGCCCCCGTTTATTCACAGTCTGATGATATCATTTGTGTCCCTTGACAGTTGCCACACAGAGACATATCTAATGCCTGAGCAGTGTACCCAAACTTCCACCTTGCTGCAAAAGCAGACCTACCCAGCTGCACTGGTTTTTGAAGAAGACCTAGCAGTACCAAAAGCCAAGAAAGGCTGAACAGATTAGTTTTTATTTGAATGCAGAACTCCCCATAAAGCCTTGCTGCCCCAATGCTCCACATCCACTTTCTCCCCTTCTCTGAGTTGCAACAATTAACTAACACAGTTATCTTATGCCCTGATTAGTCTGGTCCATGAACATGAAAGAAACACTGTACAGACACTTCCAGATTATCTCAGGAGTTAGTTGCTCTGTGGGAACAGGGAGCATGGCACACTCCTGGGTCCACGTCCTACTCCACAAACACCATTTATTCATCTCCCAGCTCTGGCAGTTACTGGTTTCTGACACATTTTGGTAGAAAACTCACACAGGCTCCTGCAGCTCAACAGGCTAGCTGGGAAGGTCCAGTTCCGTGACTGGGAGGTGACATTTCTTTGTGTGGAGTGGTACCTTCTGAGCAAGGGTTTCTCTTTGCTTTCACTTCTCTCTTCTCTGTGGCATGAATAGGCAAACTGATTGAAGGTGAAAAGGGGCAAAGTGTACAGGCTTGGCACTAGTTTTAGACTGAGAACCTAACTGGGTGTGCTGCATCACCATGTTATGTGTGGGTGGTCATTGATGCTAGCTCCCCAAGGACAGCCCAGAAGCATGGTACTTCCAGATCAGAAATCCCTCTGCCTGCTGCGTGGTCATCCTCTTCCTACGAAAGGATTTTTGCAAAGTTATCCCAGACTTCAACCTCATTTTCACTTCTGGAAAGGACTACCTGGGCTCAAGAAGTACAGAGCGATTCCTGTCTAGGTTTATGTGACTTAAATGTTCCAAGTAAATGTCACCATTGAAAAGGATACCACCATGCTGAGGTGAGAATTTGGACTTCAGAATAATCCAAGCATTACTTCCGTGATGCCTGGAGTCATTTGAAATTGGAGACCTTGAGAACAAAGAGATGGTTTTGGGCCATATTCAGCACTTTGGGGATAAAATCTGCAACATTGGTATGTGCCTTGCCTCGAGATGCAGCACTGGTACTGAGGAGAAGGTATGACTTCTCAAAGTCACCCCGCCATGCACACACAGAGAATAGACAGGCACCACCAACCCTCTTTCCCAGAGTGGTTTCTCTGGAAGAAAACACTGAAGGTACTGGGGCTAGAAAAGCAGATTAAATCTCCCCAGAAAATAAAATCTATGTATTTCGGAAGAAAGAACAAATCCCACTTCTCCATCACAACTTTTACCATTTGTATGTGTATGTGGTATACACATGATATATATATAAATAAAAAAAAAGTATATTTCTAAATTTTATATATATGTGTGTGTGAGTATATGGTAACAGTTATGATGCAGAAGTGGGATTTATTCTTTCTTCCCAAATACACAGAGATATAGATATATGGCAAAATAAAAAAATTCTAAAGTGTTTGCTGACTGGAAAGAAGAGGGAGAGGGAGAAATAATATATCTTCTATAATACTGGGAGGTGCTCAGATTGGAGTGATAGGAGCTGTATAAGAAGTGACATCAATAAATAAATTATAGTTTCACATAAAATGATGGGAATTTGGAATATATTGTTAAAGTAGTTTGGGAATCACTGAACAATTTCAGTGAGTTGCTTTACATTCAGCCACTGGAGCCATCTGTCTGTTGAATGAAGGTCTTCTGATAAACGTAAACTATGTTGCTGGTGCAAATGTATGTGCTAACAGTGAAAGTAAATGTCTTCAATAGAAATAGATTGTATTCCCTATCAATTCATATCACTCATGGCCCTATTATCATTGCAGAACAAAAATAGTTATTACATTTTAATACTTACACGGCAGTATTCCTTATTTATGTAATTGCTTAACATCACTTGGGTTTTTCCAAACAAAGTAAATGATGTCATGATTAAGATGAGAATATCTTCAAATTCACAACTTGCTGAAATTTTTACTCCTTGCTGAAAAAAGGGATGCATGAGCTCATCCTGAAAAACAAAGTGTGGAGATAATCCATAATTTAAAATATCATATATGATATAAAATATCATATATTTTGCAGTCTTACTCTATTCGTTAGTTTAACTTTTTCACTTGCCTTTAGTAGCACCAATAACAGGTCAATGTACTTAGTCACTCCTTGAGTTCCAAGTTCTTATGGATCTTTATAATTATTAATAGATTATTTGTAGTAAAATTAATTTGATAAATAATGTTTGATCATTGCCTTTCTACACAACTAGTTTCAAAACAGTTTGCAATTTTACAAAAGGTTTACCTCTAGTAATGAATCTTTAAAAGTTTCTTGAAAACAACTGTGATTTCATCAGTCACTGTGATCAGTCACTTTGATAACACACTTGTTTTCTCAGGTGAAAGACTATTACTCTGATAATAAACAAGAGCAAAGAGTGATAAGTATAATTCTTCTCAAGAAAGAAGGAATTTGTATCATAGAGGAAGGCTGGCAAGGTTACAGATGTTTTTGGATATTTAAAATAGTTATCTTAACTTGTCAGATCTTTCTTCACTACTGGCAAAATAATCCACTACAACCTGATACCTGTGGTTTTGGGGTTTGTTTTTCTTTTTTTTTTTTTATTGCCATTTGGTAGATTTCCAGGGTTTAATTGATAGTAATTGTTAGAAACCCCCACTATTTGAAACCAGATGTCCATCATAACCTTGTTCAAAGCCTGTTTGATGAACTCAAGGAAAACGGTAAAATAATCCTAGAGCCAAGCACTGCACAATTGCAACAAGGAGTTACCTGCATGTTAGTGTCTGAGCGTGACTGACTCCGGCTACCTGTTGAATTCCAGGGATCTACATATGCAACATCAAAAGATGAGTTAGTATTTGTTACCTACCTGATGTCAATCCCAACACTTCCCAAGCTGCTTTATAGTTCAATATGCTGTACATTAAGGTTCAGATTCCCAAGGGAAAATGAGATATTCACGTGCCTTTTCAAGTGCCTAAATCTGATATGGAAACACTGGCAGCAGTGACACTCAGGCTTGAACCTAAAAGCACAGAAAGCTCTGAAATTTCTGTAGCTGGATGTGTACCTCTGCCTAAGTCTTGGCACCGCTATGCTGTATTGGTCCCCTTCTTTCAGCCTCTTATTTAGGCCCTTCTGGGAGTCGTAAAACAAGAGCTTGCTTGCATGAAGTGCAGGAATAGCCAGCTAAGCCTCTGCCCCCTCCACACACACATACAGGAGGAGGAATGTTTTCTACCTTTTCCCCTCATAGCTTCGCTGTTAGGATAGTCTTGTAGGATGCGGGCTGTCCTGTTTCAGAGGATGCTGTTGTGTCAGAAAGTAGATGAAGATGGATGTATAGACGAGTGGTTAGGAAACTCGGGTAGAAGGCGGTACTGGTTCCCTTTCTGTGTGAAGGAGTGTTTGTTTCATACAAAGTGAAACAGCTTAACAAGAAGACCGAGAGCTTCCAGCCTCAGAATAACTGTTGTTTGCTGATGAAGGCATTCTTCATGCAGGTAGGAGGCATGGATTACTGTCCCTCAGGCAGAGACAAGGGGAACTTAATGCAGAGTCGTTAATGCTCCAATCACTCAGGAGCTGGTCCCAAAGGATATTGAGGCATTCAAGTATCTGAGCCAAAGATAATACCTACAAGAGGAGAAGAGACACCACCAAGGACTAAGACTTTCTGTTTTTCTGATAAATGGGGTTGAAATCATTACATACAGAAGAAGCTACTGGGTTAGAACTCATCCACAATTATTCTGGAATTTAATGCTGACCTCCTTTTTGAATTTTCCCTCTTTTAAGAGGCATATTGGATTTGCGGGTGTGGTTTGGACCCGTCTTCATCTCTACCTTCAACTCATTGACATTTTTAATAGGTTTTAAATATTCACTCTGAAGAAAAATTCTTTCTCATAGAATATATCCCAGTTATCTGTTTAGTTCACCTCCCCTTACTTTATTTTCTGCAAAGCAGGGCTGTAAACTTGGTTAGCCTTACACCTTGTTTTCTCCAGGACCATGTTGGTTTACAGTAGGTATACCGAAACTGAAGAAGAGAACCATGGGAAACTCCAATTTGTTGTTTATTTATAAACTTGGCATTACACATCATGCAAAATTAAAATCTTCAGCTTGTTCTTGCCCCAGTTATTTTGAGAACAGTATCTTCAGAGCTTTAACAGCCCTTTGCCATAGATGGCACAAATGTGTGCACTTTCCAGCTGCTGAAACATGTTCATTTCTGGCTGTGGCCTTCATTTTGTTTATCAGCTCATTCTAACAGAGAGGAAGTCAGTCACCTCTAGCTGGTAGAGTTTCAGAGGAGGCACCTTGTGCAGTACTGTTTCACATCTGAAGTATGTCTGTAGCAGACATGAGAAGTCCAGGCCAGGATGGGGCCGAACTGAAGCACTCTAAGGCACAGTCTTGTGTTTAACTGCCCAGTCATGCTCCAATCTTCCATTTACTATGGTTAAGTCTAGGGCAGCCCTAGTTCAGACAATGGGAGGTGTCATCTCCAGAGGAAGCAAAAAGTAAAGTAAGAATGTAACTACTGGAAGAATATTTGGCTCTAGTAGGAGAGTGGTTTCCCATTTTATAATTACAGGTATAAAAAGTGCTGACGTAGCAAACTGACATAATTTAGTTTCTACTAAATTGACCTTCCTTTTGGACTTTGCCAGAAGGCTTGATTCATTAAAGCCCATTGAGTTATTAGAGATATTTGGTTGGAAATTACTATAGGAGTACAAAGTATTCATGACAGGTTGAATCATAACTTCAAAACTGAACTCTAGTAATTCAGAAGATATGAAGTTGACTCAGATTTCAGTCGAACTCTGCTGACCTGTAAGTGTGTATGTCAAACTTCCGTGTTGGAGGGTCTAGAAATATCTTGTAAGAATTTTTCCTGTTTAAATCTGAGGATATTTTTAATGCCTAAATTATTTTCTCTTCCTACTTAAAGTAAGTTTTGACTTCAGTAGTTTACCATAAACTGAGCAGAATGCCTTGTACTTTCTTCGATCATTAGACTCAAAGATTGCTCTACAAGAATGATTCCTTTTAAGCTTTCATAAACATTTACTGTAGCATCTCATTTAAAAATATCTAAGCATTTTATTATATCACTGCATGTGGCTCTGCGCTCTTATTAAATCAAGTGTGTCATCTCATGCTGCTGCCACCTTAGAGACACAGGAGACAGTGCTCTGGAATTGTCAAGGGACATGAGAATGTGGCCATTATATTTTATACAGGATGTTAAATGATTAATATTTGTAAATTAATGCATTTAAATTATATGTGCATGAGACACTCCAAGCCTTGCAAATATATCTGAGAGGTTCATTTGAAAAAAATGCGCCTGACAACTCTTTTCCTACTGGAGTCTATTTGGGCTGGTCAAGTGAAAAAGAAAGAGTGGAATGTAAGAATTATGATACACAAGATATAGTGTATTTCTGGGCAATTATAACATGCCTAGGAAGGTGTTGCAAGGCATAAGGCTGAAAGGCCAAATGACTTTACCCACTTGAGAAATGCAATAATTCCCTAGAAATGCACCGCCTGGAGTATATTATTACTGTTATGAAATAGAATTCATGAATAGAAAGAAGGAAGATGGTGAGGAGGGGGACAGGCCTATCCATGCATGTACCAGCTAGTATTAAAGTGGGTATGACATCAGTCACAGCCAATCAAACAGGCTCAGTAATATCCAAAGTACTACAGACATTTCATAATTAAGTAATGAGACATGACAGGGCATGAATTGTGTTGTATTAATTCTCACCGAGTGTGTTGTTGTAAGGCAAGAGAATGAAGGCTGGGTGCCATCGGTCCAGCCAACTGTGAA
The DNA here is from genome assembly GCF_000690835.1 of Fulmarus glacialis. NCBI lineage: Eukaryota > Metazoa > Chordata > Aves > Procellariiformes > Procellariidae > Fulmarus > Fulmarus glacialis. The sequence continues at coordinate 64,674 of NW_009189488.1, forward strand.
TTAATCCTTTCCCTTTCTCACAATGGAACCTCTTATTGTGGTTTTATAAAATGTTAATTTTTAAAATATTTATATTGTTAATTAAGTGATGAGTTTCTAAGCCATGACGGCAATCAGCACAATTCTTTCCATAATTCTGAGCAGTGAATTGTGCTATCCGCTGCTCCCTACTCAGATCCTCCACAGTCAGTCAAACCAGCTGTTTTCTATTGTCCGTTTGCTAATGTATTCTAATATCCTGCCTCCTAATGCCTACTCTCATATCTGCATTCATTTGCATATAAGAAGCAGCTAGATATGCCAGTAATGCTTAGTGAAGTCCTTTGAGCATATAAAGTGCTATGGAAGTGCTAAATATGGCTTTTGTTTACTATTCAAAGAAAACACTAATGTAGTGAGGGGTATTGTGCATGTCCCTTGTCAGTCAGGACTTTGTTCCGCTCACTGTGATTGGGAGTAGTGTTTTTTAATACTAAAAATAAAGCTTTTGGGTTTTGTGCCTTTGCAAAATTAGGGCATCCATTTTTCTTTGTTAGTAAGTGACTCCCAATCAGACTCCACTTACTTAAAATATCAGTTTTCCATAGAATTCTATATGGTACTCTACACTGCTCTTTAACTTAGTATAGACCATTTTCTTCAGTGATCTGAGACTGGGTCAAGGATCTAGTGCTGGTGTTTTACACCGACAGTAAAGATTTTGGCTTTGATTTCAATAGGAGCCGATTCATGCTTAGTAACCTAATGGAATCTACATTCCTGAACAGGCTGCAGAAGATTTATTACCAGAGGCATCCTGAAAAGTACAGTATGGTCATTTGCTATATAAAATCATGAAGGGAGATGCCTAAGCAAGCAAGGAAATCCACCTGGGCATTTGTCCATGATTGCTCTTCTGCTGTTATAGCTAGAAATGTTTATTAGCATATAAAAGTCCCTGGGGTGCTACTGAAGGGGCAGAGGTGGCTCTGTGACATTCATGCATGGGGCAGGATGGGCTCTTCTTGTCACTGTGACCTACCAAATATCCATGCCACGAACTGTCAGGGCCAGAGATTGCTAACAGTGAGAAAACCTGAAGCTTCACTTCTGCAAAGAAATTGCAGAGATGGGAGCCAAGATGCTTGTTTTGTAGATCCATACGAAGATAAAAATGCCTAGGCAATATCACTGGAGCAGACGTGAAAATCCTGCACTGGCTAGCAGACATAGATGACATGCTTTTCTGACCCTATGCTGGTTATTTAATTTCGAAAGCAAAGATATGAAAAAGTTTCTTGGGTGAACATTAAGCAACCGTGTACTATTTCAAAACGTTAATAGTAATCACACTCCTACATGTCATTCATACACTTAACTTGTCTCTGATAGTCATTTTCGGAGGGAGTAATTATTTAATAGCATGTAGTAACCCAAACACACAATTGAAATTGGAAACAACAAAAGGTATTGTCCATATTTGAAACTGCCATTGTAATTACAGATTGAAAAACTATAATTACCTGGACTGGAATTGATATTCATTATTGAGGTCATCATAGGATTTGAGCCAGGTCATTTATCGATGATGTTCCTACAAAGAGAATAAGAAATATCATTCTTGTTATTGTATATTGTAATCACACACTTGATGTTAAATACTTGGCTCCTAGCACTTCACAAAGTCTAGATTTATTTGTAGCTTAAAAGAAAAATGTTTTCTTTTTCACCTAGATACTTTATAACTTTGCTTCCAAAATCAAAAGAAAATTCAAATTTCACAAGTGCCTCATTCTGAATGGGGTTGAGAGCTGTCCTTGGAGTAAAGAACACAGCAGTGATCAGGTAGATGCTCAGTAGTACATCAAATTGAAAATTATACATTACAGTGTATATAAATGTACATACAGGTCCATATACAACCCAAAAGAGATATACAATGTTATTAAAATAAGACAATATATTACACAAAATTTTGGAATAGTTCTTCTCAGCCCAGCACGTTGCAGGACCTGGCTTCATCCAGTTTGCAAGGGCGTGAAGCAGTTTTGTCTGGAAGCAGGCAGTCATGAATCAAGGCAATGTGGGAATTTTTGGTAAAAGGAAGCAAAATATTTCCTCCCAATATTTGGGTGGCTTGGACCCCCTTAGCATCTGGATGGCACCTACTGGTCCCCTTCTCTGCTGTGTCTGTTTAGTATGCCCTTTGCGACTAAGTTTAAGACGAGCACACTGCCAATGTACGGTCTTTCTGGTGCAAACCTTTTAACTTCCATCATTTACCCTTCTGAGCAAATGAAGTCAGGCTGGTGCCTTAGAATCTGCAACAGTGGACATAATTTGTATTTTAACTGTGAATTATTTTATGTGTGGCATAAAGATACTTTTCAGTAATGGGCATGGAGTAAATTATTTAAATAAATTAAAATAAATAAAATTAAGACATTTGTAAATATGCATGAGCCCCCAAGTAGTTCCAGACTAACATGTACATACTATATATACTTTGTTTTGCTCTAGCCTCATACTTTGTTTTGCCTCAAGCTTTCATACTTCCCTTACCTTGCTTTTCAGCAGGTTTTCTGGCAAGGTGTAAATGACTGCTAAGGAAAAGGACACTACTTGTTTTTTTTACGGTAGATTTGCACTAAGTTGATTGGTTAACAAAGTGCTAAAATCAATATCTGATTTGGTTTACTGTCAAGTGCTTGATAATTGTTTTTCCCAGAAAAATATTTTTTCTTTTTAAATTCTTGTTTATCAGAACAAAAAGTAAATGTTTTCCTCTCCTTAGTGATTCCTGCTTTCCAAAGTTCACAGCTTGAGCCCGTTGCCCATATGTGGGAATTTAGTGCCATTTAAAACACCCTTGGTTTCAGCTTTGGCTCCTAGAGAGTGATTCAAAAGCCTGAAGATAGGTGTCTAATACCATTTAGATGCCTTAGGACATCCTGCCTGGCATCCAGCTGCTGCATCAGAAGGGCTCAGGTCTCCCACAGATCTTGTGTTGTCTCTGCCAGTCTCGTGCAGATGCTGTGAATACCCCAGGATGTTTAAAATTGTGCTAAACAACTGTGCCTAGGCACCTGCACGGCCCCCCTTCATGTTCCCTGCTTGCAGCAAGCATTCCTGGAGCAAGCAGCATAGGTTTATGTTCATGTTTCTGTATTTCTAAATGCCCCATGTAGGGGCAATCCATGACTATTCAGAAGCATTCAACAGCCCGTTGTCTTGCCATGAATATTTACATCATTCTACCTATCGTACAATAAAGTAGGAAGCCTAATATTCTCATTTCTTAAACAATCAAAACATACTTGTAGATTAATTTTAATGCACATATTTTTTCCATTTGAATACATCGTGATTAAAAGTTCATGACCTTGATGATATTATGCAATTTGAAAAATCGCCAACAATGTCCGTGGTGATTAAATATTCCACTTTGTAATTATTTTGTAACTTTTGTTCTGCTCTTTGCTCACTCCAAAAATTATCATAAAATTTTGAAAGATGTCCTCAGTGCAGAATATGTCCATAAAATATTAAATATTCAATTTTCCTCTATCATGGCTTGAAAAATTCATAATTACATGATGATCCACATAATAACTCATTCTGAAAAGTCATATATGGCACTCCCCCTGTGACTGAGTTAATAATTTACTGCTGTGTGGGATTTTCACTCTGCACTGTTAGTCTTGGGAACATTTATTAAGCAAATGTTCATTTGCAAAGATCAGAATGTGAATGAAGAGGGTAAGAATTTAATGAGGAGTGACAGACAGGTGAACTGATTCCATATAGTTCTTTACTACAGGAGAAAGCAGATAGCTTTATCTTTCATAGCCTCGATAGACACATGAAATGAAATATAGAAGGCAGGGGGCAAAAGGAAAAAAAAGGTACTTTCCTAGAAGGGCCAATGGAAGGATAAATCAGAGGAACTCATGAACATTATTCAGACCAGTTGAAATGGCTGTTCATATTTTGTGCCTTTGGACTTACACAGCAACAATATTCAGACTTTTATTTTTGAGATCTTTGCTGATTTTTTCAATAGAGTACTTTCCACATTAGAGGAAAAAAATCAAGTCCAAGAGTACCGTATCAGCTTATCTGACAGCAATATACTCCTGGAGAAGCAAGAGAAGACAATTTTTAAATTTTTGTTTCAAAATGCATTGTAGTTTATGGTTACCCTTTGTCATGAAATGCCACAGGAAGATTTTATAACTGATTCAGTTTTGCATAATATTGAGCATCAGTTGTTCCTGACACAGCAAAAAGCTAATACACTTGTTTAAAGGTAGGTGAGTACAAACTTAGGTGTTTTACTGACTAAGGGACACTTCATTAAACATGTTATGACTTCAGCAAGACCAAACAGCTCTTTCTCAATCAATTGCCACTGGGATGTGTGAAGATATAGCATACAGCTATACTTTCCAATGATATCTAAATATAAGGTCCAAAATGCTAGGATTTATACCTTCCTATATCCAGAAAAAAAGTCTCATCTGTCCTAACTGACATTGGGCAAAACTGGAATTTCCAGTTGGTTTACTTTATGAATTTACTGTCATTCCAATATGGATGTTTTTCAGTGGATTTTTCTTCTCCATGGAAGTTTAAATTTCCTAAAATATTTTTGGCCTCCAGAGCCCTGAAATATCATTTTTGAAAACTGCATTTATTTCTGAGATCATTACTAAGATGAAAACAACTCTCATGAAGATGATAATTATTCTTTGGTGTGTTATGCTGCTTTTTTTTTTTAATTTCTTTTGGCTGTGGTGGATGATTATGTAATCAATGATGCACAGTGCATTTCTTTTTTGAAAAAGGAAATCGTATATCAAGGGAGGTGTGGAGACAAAACTATGCAAAACATAATTTTCTGAAAAATGTGCAAAAAATTTTTTTTGTTAAAAATTTACACATTTTGAAAGAGAATTTTCAAACCGTTGGTGTCAGCATCATTTTCCTGGATATATATTTCCCTGGACATGAAGGTTTCCGTTCAGGATGACTAGGTTTGTTTTGGCACTTGATTTGATTACAGCTTTTAATTTTCAAAGGGCAATCCATGGCTATGTTGGAAATGAGACAGAGGTCTTGGCCTAAATTTCTGATGGGGAATCCCAGCTTCCATCCTTTATAAGTGGACAGTTACCTGACAAACTTAAAAATGAACAGACAGACACAGGAAAGATTTAGTTTAGTCACTCAGTGCAATGACTCTCACCTACACTTAAAAATGTAGGAACCTTGAAAGAGAAATTAAGAAATGCTTATTTCTCTCAACTGGCTAGGCAAGGAGCTGACAGCGATAAGCTCTGGCATAGACTTCTGCACCATTTATATCAACACAGGGTCAAATAAGTCCAATCTCAGTGACCAGAGCACAGAAAATAAGAGAGTTTGAATAGCAGCTCAGAGAGAGAGTTTGTGAAATGCACATCCTTCATTTATCCTTCAAGGGTATGTAATACTAGAAAGTAATGAAGATGATCAAGCAGCAGTAAAGATAACTGGGAGAAGGAATATAAATGCTAGAAAACTAGCAGAGGTAAAGGTAACTAACTCATGCAAATTACTTACATGTGATTTCTTAATTATTTAAGTTGTCTAGATATGGGACCCTTTGTTTTCAGGTTATTCCTAGTTTTTTCAATGATCAACTTTGAAGGATCTTATTTAGCAACTTCATTTTTGACATGGCTCTGAAAGTAGGAGGCTGTGGACATGGTTTGTTTTTAACATAAATTTGTGGGATATATTCAAAGAGGATGAACTGGGATATCATAAAGGGAGAATGAGGTGACATTGAGAACTGGAGGAAAAAATCAGATTAAATATGATCACACAGACTCAAGATATATAAAGAGAATATTTCCTAGAGCTTATTGGTTAGGTATGACAGAGATGGGAAAGACCTATTCACTGATTGCAAGAAAAGAAACTCATTTGACCAAAGACAGATGTATGCCATTACAGTCAACTGGGAGAAATAGGCAGCACTTTTATGGCATAGTCCATTTCATCCTGAAATAGATATTTGGCAAGATTAGTGATTCCTGAGTGCCTGTTTCTCTAAATCAACCATAAAGGAACCCTAGGTTGACTACTTAGATATATCTGTGTGAGATTAATTTCATCTGAGGGAACTATGAGCCACAAAGGTGATGTGGCCGTGAAAAAAAAAAATGCAATCCTTAAGTATGTCTGTTGTGGTATTCCTCAATAAAGATAAAAGAGTGTCAATGCCTTTGTACAAAAGGGAGGTAAAAGCTTGTCTGCAATAGCCTGGACTGCTTTGATTATTCATTTTTGGGAAAAAGTAAGTTCAAACTGGAAGAGGTGTAGCAAAGGGTTACTGTGACAGACGAATGGGGAGTCTACTTCATATTAACTTTGGGGTTCATCAGAGGTTAACAAACACTTTTAAAATGAAAGCATAACATTTACCCAAAAAGTGTCATTACCATCATTTCAACAAAGAAAAAGCGGATAAGAAGGGAGTTAAGAATCCCAGCCCTGGTTGGAGGGGACAAGTTTTTACCCCCACTCCTTTACGTGAGGTCCTGGTGAGAGGTGATGGGTGGTGATGTCAATTCCTTCACCTTCTCCCCAGGTCCAGCTCTCACTGGAGTTGCCCCATATCTTAAGAGCAACAATATTCCTTGCTTCAAGACCCATATTACTTATCAGCCAGGGAATCCTAACCCCTCTTATGCTGAAGTCCCTCCATTACCAGCCAGAGTTCATTCACATTTATCCCATTATCACCATTATGACAGATAATAGCTTGTACTGAATTTGTACTCCTAAAACATTTCATACAGATAGAGAAGAATAACACATTCATGAAGAGACAAGCATATGGCTGAAAAAGAATAGCAGGTAGAAACTGTAAAAAAGGATTGTTTGGTGTCATGGACACCTGGTCATGGGATTCAGTGATCCAAGAGTCCTCATTCAGCCCCCTTTCTTCAGTATTTGTTTTAAAAATTACTCTTACATTTTACATATACATATTTTTAAGCGTCACTGAGCCAGACAAGGTTGTTGTAGGAATCTGGGATTAAAGGAAACTACCAGCATTTGTAAAATGTAATTTAAGTTTCTGACAGTTTTGATGGGTAAACATTAAAAAAAAATTGGTTGAATTTTATGTATCCTTATTTGAAGAATTTAAACTTACTTGCTTGAGGAGGCTTCTCCAGACATAAACTCTTCTTCAGCAGGTCCCCTTTCCTCAGCTGTTTGCATCTATGAAGAAGACTAAATCCAGCTGAGTTTCATCTTTTGAAATAATTTTGATTATTTGCTTTAGATCTATTTTCAATAGGACTTTATTGAAAGGAGATTGCTTTTTTTGTGTGCAAAGTATGGATGGGAAAGAAGAAAAAGCTGAGTTTGATCATGAAACTTTGTCATAGGTACTCTGTATAAGCTAGGGCAAGGGCTCAGTCCTCTTTCCTTTGCAGACTGCGAGCCATAATAACTACCACTCCCTGTGTGAGTTCTGAGTGCTAGCTTCTACTACGGGAATGATGTCATTCAGACTAGCTAGGCATCCTGCCTCCCAAATCATATGAATTGTCCTATCTGATGATTGGCACAATTCAGTCTTTTGCTGCAAGGCCTGGGGTTCACCTCTAGATTAAGTTACCTGAGTCTAGGTGCCTGTGTGAAGGTGTCTTCCTGCAAGCTAAGTGGCTAACTCCCATCATAGTCAAAGGACATTCAGAGCTTGATTCTGTTGCCTGAACACACGTGTTTACAGATGGGGCAATTATAAACCAGGTCTATGGCAGGCTTGTAACCTTCTGGAATAGCAGATGAAGGCCATGCCTTGACAGCATGTGCCTGTATGAGGCCAGCAGAATTGACTCCCAAGACAATAATAGTCAGAGGAGTCTGCAAAACTGTTCAGCCCACCCTGAAGTAGCAATCTGAGTTTTGTAGAGTAGTACTTGCTCTGCAAACTCTGTTTCCAGACTTTATCAACTGCATAGACTAGATCTCCATGCTTAGCTCACGTACGTTCACCCACATGAAGACTCCTAAATTCAGAGGTCTTAATTTCAACCTGAATCTGACCCCTCAGACCTAATTCAGCTGCTTCAGTATGGGTGTCTAAATAAAGACGGTGCAAGATGGACTCCACTTGAGGTGCCTCAGGGTATCCTATTTGGTCTCCAGCTTCCACTCAGCAAGTGCCAGGGTCTCACATAAGTTCTGTATCAGGTTTACTACCTCCAGGCAGGTGACTCTAGGTTTGATACTTTAGGTTGTGTGAAGTGGCAACAGATATCTATATTTAGACAACTAAATGAAGCCCTTAGTGTTTCTCAGTGGGTATTTCAGAGGAAAGGAGGGAAAAAAAAACGTTGGAAAAGAGAAAAACCTGGATGTCAGGTGCCATAAACTATGAAAATAAGGATTTGTAACATTTTCAAATATTTTCAAAATTCTACTTTTTGTTTTTGTTTTACTTCATTACCATTAAAGAGAAATATTGCGAGTTTCCAAGAGATGTCAATGTTGAATGTTTTCTTTTCTGGGTCGTGAGTTAAATGGTACACAGTGCCAAAGAACACTGCAAGTTTTGTGTCTTGTCCGTAAAAAAACATTTTCTCTAAACAGCTTTAAATTGCTGCTTTCAAAGGATTGTTTCATTATGCCATTCATGTACTCATGTAGTACAAAAGAACAGCAACTGGTCAGATCTCCCTAGTAGGAATAAAATCAGTTCAGCTGCTTTTATTCCACCTTATAAATGGCTTAGCACAAAGAGTCCCTGCCAGAACTTAATGCTTTGGGCTTTCTGCATGTAGTAGTGGATGGTGCCTTGGGGCCAGAGTTCAGAACATCACTACTGAGCTTTAAACTCCACCGGGGCCAAAAGGCAAAAGTAAAATGTCACAATTAGCATTTGACAGCTCTAGTTGTTTGTTAAATGTGGGGAAAAACTGGGAGAAGTAGGAAAGATAGGCTTGTTGATTATATTGGGATATTTGTTATTTGTACTGTGGCATTTTGCAATGACATATACAAACAGAAGTTTTGTAGAGACCTATTGAAAGTTTTTATTGCATCTGTTGCAGATATAAGAGTACCTGGAACTTGGGCATAAGAATGAAATAAACATGTCAAGACTCATTAGAATAAAAAAACCCACTACTGTTAATAGGGCAGTAAAAGCAATAAACTATGTAATATAATTAGGCTTGAAATGTTTATAACCTAGATAGCAAAAAAACTTCTTGTATAAACTGCCCTTATGTTAGTGAAGCCACACCGAATTTTCCAAGATACTTGTCTAGTCTTTGATTCCCATTTTGCTATAATGATAACCAATATATAGGTATACTAAGGATATTCTGAAGTACCTAATGAATGGATTTAGCTTACAAATGCATGTGAAAATTACAGAGCTGAGCATAAAACATATTTAGGGAGAAGATCAGATTATTTCTTCAGAAATGCCTTCTGACCTCTGCTCTGTAGTTTGTTTCTATCACACCAGACAAGGAATCTATTATCGGTATAGGATATGCCAAGCATTTAGAAAGTTTACTTGATAATTAGTATTAAAGCATGGTATAGATTTTCCTTTCACAATATTTCCAAGAAGAACTTTAACAGCTATCATGAGACTATTTAGACCAGCTAACTAAAGAACAAGTGTCTAATTGGCCTGTCTTTATCACTGGTTTAATCTAACAAGCTACAGGCCATATGATTTAAAATTACAAACCACTTTCAAGCTCATAACTCACTTTATCTAAAAAATTATTGGAATAAAATCATCACTGAGGTCCTAAATTTCCTTGCGAAAAGTAGCTAAATAAAAAATGTTTCTAAATAATAAAAGAATTAAGAGCTCAAAGGTCATTTAGACCACATGGACACGATTAATCATAGAATCATAGAATAATAGAATCA
>NW_009189489.1:0-5924 GCF_000690835.1 Fulmarus glacialis
GGGTGCGCCTCACCCAGCGGGACCTGCCGCCCCGGCGGGCTGTGCTGCCAGATGCAATCGCTGCTCTCTGGCATTGTGCAGCATGAGGCTCTTATTTGCTGTGTTTATTCAATCTCTCATCACCCTGTAGGCATTTATTTCTTGCCCCGGAGTCACGATTACTGCTTTAATTATTAGCATTTCCTTTGCCAGCAGCTCCATAGCTTTCATTCCCTGAGTCAGCAGGGCCTGCTGCAATTGAAAGCCTTGAGTGCTTTACCCTACCGAGACACAACTGTAACTCGATGAGCCACTTGCAATGGCAAACCCATTTTTAAACCCCCAAACCTGAACAGCCTCACTTCAGTAAGTGCTGCTACCAGGAGTCTTTGCAAAGAATGACTTTTCATGTCAAAGACCTGGATAATTTGATAGGACAATGAGGAGTAGTTCAAGGCCTAAAGTCTGAAATACCTCAAAATTATTATAATTGGATGTGTTGCAGGAGGGGGGGACCTCCATATTTTAAATACCTTTTTAAAAAACAAATTCGTCAGTCAGATTCTGAGAACTAAGAAAGAAAATCCCATGTTTATTTAGGACCTGGGCAAAAGAAACAAGGAGTGGGTTCTCTCCATTGATTCTGCAACAGGGATTAACATGCCAACACTGGCCTGGGTTTTGAAGTCCTTGCTCAATTTGTACTTGGACAAAACTCTAACTGAGCTACCTCTAGATGTCTGGTTGAGCAGCTGGCAGATGAAGTCTGATCCAAAAGCAAAGAGCAGCAGTGTTTTGTGAGGATATAATTAAAACAGCAGTCTCCCCGTGGAGGAAGAACTGCCACAGTTGCATTCAGCAGTTGCTTGGTACTTTCTCTTTAAATGGCTCATGAGATTTTAGTTCTGGAATTAAACTTCTTTCTCAATATGTCCCAGTCGTTAGACTTCTGGGCTGATTTCTGCAATCACTGTTCTGGTTTTAATGATCTTTGTTTGGTAGGACAAGAATTTTTGTTGCTACCCAAACATCCCAAGCCATTGGAGAATAACACATCTAAACAGATACATTAAATGTGAGAATTTGAAAACACACGGGGGAAAACCTTCAGTGTCTACCCAGAGAGAAATCTAGTAAGTCCGTACTTTCTATTAAAGGAAGTTTTGAGTGGCTCCCACAATACTACTGATTACAACATGATAAATTTTACCTAATGAAGTTCCCAACTGCTCATGATTTTTCACTCAGGTGGATCTATTTCTAAACTCATCCATCTGCATTAGGTGCTTTTCCAGTTTCCATAGTAACTAGGCAATTCATCATCTTTAACATATCTAGCCTTACAGTATCTTACAGAGAGAAATACTGTGTCCATTTTATAAATGTGCAGCCAGAGGTATAGGGAACTAAGTGATTTGCCCAAGGTTACAGAGTTCATCTGCAGCTGAATAGGGTAAGAACATTGCTTTTCTGAGTTCCAGGAAAATGCCTTAACTGCCAGGCTGTCCTTTCCCAGGGAGGTATTTGCTGTATCAGATCAGCACCAGCTGAAGGTTGTTTCCCAAGTGTTCTTTTTCTCAGACTCCAAAAAGAGACTTTCAGAAATGAAGAGGTTGGAGTTTCTGAGTGGTACAGAACAAAGTGAGTAATGAAACAAGAAATCAAAACTTGCAAGTAATGTATTCAGCATAAATGCCAGCCGCATTCTTTGGATAAATAACTCGCAATGAATAATTCAACCAGCATCATCACTACGGGGCATAGGAACAGGATTGTTTTCGAATCATTTGGTCTTTTTCTTCAAGAAAAGTTCAACCCAGATTCAGACCCTGATGCATTCCAGCTCTGGATCTGGGCTTTGCTTGTGGCTTGGCCAGAGATGGCCTGGGGTCAGATTTGGGCCTGTGCTGAGCATCCTCACTTCTCTTTGAAATCTAAAGAAACTCCAGGAGTTTGGTATCTTACAGGATACAATTCAAAGCCACCCTTCAAAAAATGCATCTGTAGCCTCAAAACCTTGTGAAAATAGCAAAACATTGAAAGCTATTGAGGAATCCTGGATTAACACAGCTCACAGAGTAGGGAAAAGACTGGTGGCCTTTGGAACAACTTCTCACATTAATTTTCTTCCAATGCTGACAGCTTTGATTTATTGCCTTCAGGCTGGCTAGAAAACACCCAGACATGAGCGAAGCCAGGAGTTATGGAAAGAAAAGGAAAATATGGTAAACGTGGTGATGAATAGCACTGGTAGATAGACAAACACTGCTCTGCACTCCTACTGCACCCAAATATTGTCTTAGAGTGAAGATGGGAACAGGGGGTTTGCTTGCACTTTCAGTATTTCTTCTTTCACTTCTAGTATGTTGAATAGTCTGCTAGAAATCCTCTGGGGACCATGGGTTTATTTTCTTTTTCTGTCAGTCGAATGCCAGCTGGAGCACCAGCCAAAGGAGGACTTTGAAAATGAAAGAGAGAAACACAGCAGCTGAGAAAGTTCTTTAAATTGTTTTGTTGTGAGAATCCAGTGGAATGATTCCTTGTCTTTCCTTTTCTCTGACACTGAACAACACTCAAACGGGCTCTGCATCTACAGTTGATACCAGAATCCTGAGAGGCAGCTTCTCCATCCACCCACCCATCCCGTCTTCTGCATTTTATACGTCTGGTTTTTCTTCCAGTTGAGTTGCTGATATTCAGTTCTAAAATAGGATTTTTTTTTCTCCAAGCCTGGGTTCAGGGAGAAACACATTTGCAGTATTTTGCCTTTATAGGCACTGCTTCATCAGCTGCTGAAAATCCATCTCCCACATGTCAGACCACCTGAGTATCCGAAGCCATTAAAAAGCAGGCTAAGCAAGCAACATTTCTGGGCATACAGCACACTGCTTGAGTGTGTACAATTCTGGCAGCGCTAGCTGGAATTGCTCTCATCAGACCAACGAGAAGAGGAAGTTGTCTTGGGATTTGCTGCTCTATCTTCTGTCAAATAAGATTTGGTGGTGGATGTTTGAAGTTGAACTGATCACTTGAAACTCTGATTGCCTGTCTGTGCTGGTGAAAAAACCATGTTGCTTGCAAGTGCTTCCTCCTTAGAAATCTAAACAATGTCTTATTTCCCACCAGAAATTTGGTAAGATCATTTAAAGAGGGTTTTCTTGCTTACCAAAATTGTATGCTGAGAATCCTGGCTGCCCAGTGCTCTCACACCCCCTTTGCTATATCAAATTCCCCTTTACAAAAGAAGAACTGGCCCTGCAAACCAAACTGAATGAAACAACTGAGGAACACAACATTGTGAAAGTTGTCTTTAGTTTCATCAATGGTTTTAAATATTTAGAAGGCACAATGTAAACATCTTAAGAGCAAGCAGACAGATTTCTCTTGATGTTCAGAATTGTTAGGATTTATAAACAGAGAGGCAGTTCTCAGGGTGTGGAACCGATGTTTCAGACTTTCCAACCAAAGTTATATATGCTCATGTCATTACAGCTCTTCCTTCAGCCTAAATTGTTGGCAGAGTGTCCCGAAATGTTTCTCATTAGTAAACTTTTCATAACCTCCAAAACTGCAACAACTGTAGAATAAAATGTACCAGGATGCCAGCTGGAGTTGGCACTTGGCGCAGGGCTCTCTGAGCTGTTTGCTTAGCTGGATTTGAAGGATGTTCCGGACCAGCTAGCAGGACATGTGACTGAGTTTTGACCTAAACCGCTGGCCCGGTTCCAGTGATCCTGCATACTTCATGGGAATGCTTTCCACTTGTCGCTTTCATACCTCAGACACAGCTTTTAACAATTTGCTCGTAAACCCAAGCCCAACAGCCATTGGAATATAGTTAGAGGTAATGGTACTCGGCTATATAAAGTAACAATGAGATTCCAGAACAGCTCAGTATGCATTTAATGCTGAATTAACAGTTTTCCAAGGGTAAGAGAGCCCTGCTTTCCCTTTTTTCCATCGTACAGTCTCAAAACTCCCAACAACTCTGATTTCTTTTACAAAGGCTCTTGCCTGAGCAGACACGGAGCCGTACGTGTAACAGGGAACGGCACACGGGAGCTGTGAGCCGCTGTCAGAGGGCCAGCTGCAGACCATGTCTTTGTGCCATCCACTCGTCCTGGAGTGGTCTGAGTGGGGAGTGCTCTTGCAGGATTGTGAAAAGTGTTGCTTTACTTTTGTTTTCATGTCAAACGTTAGTATTAGTACTGGTCGTGTGCTGAAAGGCATCAGGTGCAGTCTGGAATTGTCCATCTGTTGAGATGCAGGAGGTGGTGTGTGAGATCGCTGCGGTTGCGTTATCGGTGGTCACTGCAGCACGGAGCCGGAGAGACGTGCTTGTGGTCAGACAGGAGCTGGGAGCCCGGGAAATACTGTGCAGCTGTCAGCTGCTCTTCCTGCGTCTTAATCCTGAAGCGTGCCTTCTTCCTATCAGTATTCTAGGGCAACCTGTAGGAGAAGGAGTTATTTCAGAGAGTGGAGCCATGAGCCTCAGTTCTACTATTTCCCCAGGAGGTTAATTTGTGGATGAGTGATTGGAGCTCAGCTTAGTGAAATTGTTTTACCTGATTCAGAGCGTTCAGGCAATAAAAAATATGTCTTTTCCTGGACTTCTCTTCATTTTCAAATGATCAAGACTATTATTTTAAATATATGAATTTTTAACCAAAACTTTTATTTATGCATTATTTATATAATTTCCTAGGTATAGGTCTTATTTTCTTTTCTCCAACGTGGAAAATAACATGTGAACTCTGAGTAGTTCTCAGATGTTGAATTCCAAATTGTCTGAATTAAATTTGAATCCCAGTGGGTTCTGCACGTTCCCAGTTGTTCATCACTTGCAGGGTTTATTACATTTTAGATGATACTATTAAATCTACCCACCCCTGGAGATACTGGTTAGACTTTGTGAGTCTAAAGAGTAGAAGACCACGAATGAGTCCCCAGAGCTGTTCCAATTTACCAAAGCAATAATTTAAGTTTCCTTTAAAAGGACAATGCATTGTAACTTTTCTTATATTTTATAATTTGTTTACAACTTCAATTTCCCTCCCTCCAATACCTTTTAGGAATTATAAAATGAATGTATTTTCCCCCAATTTAGGTCCTTTTTTTTCTATTTAGCAAACATTGATTTTACTCCCTTCCCCAGTGCTTTTGCTCACTGCCAAAATTAACATGTCTTTTTGGCTTTGCTTTTCAGCGGGTCTGTCTGGGGACGTTAACTGGTCCTGCTCCCTCCTCCCTGGCATCGGCCGGTGCAGCTGCCCACGGCACCACCAAGGAGGTTTGGTGCTGAAAGGGTCTTGGAGCCGGCACGAGGAGTCCGGGCCTGTCTCATGCTTTATAGGGACTTCTATAAGACTGATCACTTGTACACTAAAATGTAGAGTTTTAAAACGTTTTTGTTTCGTGCCGCATGGTGGAGGGCCCAACCGTCCTGGCTCTGCGTTGCTCGCTGAAACCTTTTATGGCCCAGAGCCGCAGACGGTGACGAGACGCGTGGTCCCCAGCGGCTCCACGCGCAGCCACTTCCGAGGCCTGCTAGCCTGCTTCTTTCAGGAGCCGGACAGGCAGCTCGTTTGGCCCGGCTTGACTAAGCAGGAACCCCTGAGGGTGGCCAAGCCCTGAACGGGAACCACCGGGCAGCTTCATGTTCCTGAGGAGCTGCGGCTGGGCCACGCAGCCAAGGTGTCCGCATGGGGTGGGAGAGACCTCACGGGGTCAGCAGCCCAGCCCTGGTCAAAGGAAGGAAGAGCCACCCTAATCGTTCCTAACGGGCAACAGTGTCAACTCCTAAAATCTTCCCTTGCTGCATCTTCTAACACATGGAGATCGGAGGGAAACCTCCTCTGGGCCAAGCTGCTGCAGCAGGGCTGAGCTGCCGGAGCCAGCCGCCGCCGGGCCGGGCCTGGCAGCAGTTCTAACGCCGAGGCCAGCCG
>NW_009189489.1:5985-8691 GCF_000690835.1 Fulmarus glacialis
GAGCATGGGAAGCCCGTATTGCAAGTCACAGATCTGCAAGGAAAATTGAAAAGGAGGATTTTGGCCATGTGGTGCCCATAAAAATGAATGCAAAATGTTTCAAAAGGATATGAAATCTGCAGATAGGTTTTTTAATGTTTCAAAAGTGTTGAATATTTAAAAAACCCTCAACAGGAGTTTAAATAAACACAGGCAAGTGAGTCAGCAAGAAGATATAAAATCATCAGGAAAGGCTGAGTTTGTTTTAATATGGGGATTACTGTAAACACCGGGAGTGCATGGTAACAATTTGTAGCCCATGTGTTTTGAAATATCATAACTGGTGTCAATAAACACATTAAAATTCAACTTCAAAGAGCTTTGTGGATGTTTGGAGTGTCACGAAGACATTGCAAAATGGGGATTTTGAACGGAAACAAGTATGGGAGCAATCAAACACAGCTCCTATGTGAAGAAAGGGATCTTGTCAAGTTGTTAGAGCTAAGCATCTGTGATGGTGATTATTGCTTCTTACTGGCTAAGAACTGCTCTCAGCCCCTGATTTCTTTCACACTGTCTCCCTTGCCTTCCACCCCGACCTGCTTGTTTGTCTCGCCCACCTGTGAGGTCTCACTTCTCAGACTGAATTCTTTTGAGCAGGGCCTGCCCTTTGCTGTTTGTTCTGCAGTCCTTGGGAAAGCCCGACTGGTTTCCAGGCACTACCTCCATATAAATAACAAATTCGGTTTGTATCTGTACCAGAACGACGTGTGGCACAGGGTAAGTGCTGTCCTCGCGTGCTGACAGGCTGACTTGGTAAAGGCGTCTGTCATTGCCGCAGCATTTGATGCGCTTGATTCTTCCGTGCGCTGTGAACTGCTACTCCGGGTTTTTAGGGCATGGAGAAGGCTGAGCCTCCGTTCCGTCTTCCCCACATACGGTTTCAGTGGTGGTATTCTGAACAGAAGATTTTTGTCCCTCCTCATTCACACTTCCTCTGGGTTGAAATACCCTCTTTTCCTCACTTTTTCTCTTGTAATATTTATTTCTGAGGCATTTGGATTCACTCCATAAATGCACTCCTATTTGTTACACAAATCATATGCATGCTCCAGGGAGATGGTTCTGTAACTGTGATCTTTCAGCTGTAAAAGCACAGGCTTCTAACACTTAAGCTTTAGCACTTTGATAAATCTTTTGCTTTGTTTTTGGGATATCCCAGAAAGTGCTAAATTACTACTGTACGTAAAAAGGCAGTGTACTTGTGTTTACAGGACTCTCTGCCTTGAGACTCATGTCCACCACAGGCCAGCTTCTTGTTTTTTCTTATTTTCATCTTTTTGATGTATTTAATGTATTGCTTCACAGCAATCAAAAGTTCCAGCTTAAATCCACTTGGAAAGCTGCATTGGTCATCCTGTTGGCAGAGCCGCTGTCACAGAGCTCTCTTAGCCAACAGCCCAGCATCTGTCCTCCCCATCCAAAGAAGGCAATGAGGAAACTGTAAGCCAAGAAAATAATCAGCATTTTGGGGGAAGGGGGGGTTGTAAACAAAGATGGAGGAGAGGAGTTGTGCCCCAGTAAGGTGGTCGATATATCTTGACTAAGAAAGCTAAGTTATTTTATGGAGAAATTAATGCCAAATCATCAAGTCCCTGTCAAGTTTATGAAGGATAAGGCAGGTCTTCTTTGGAGCTGTATGTCTGAGATGTTCTAATAATTGCGTTAGCCAGCAAAATCGGTTGCCTGTAGGAAACTGAGAAAGGTTCAGAGTGGAATGAGTTTGGGGAATGAACAAATTCCTTGCAATTGGCCCCTTTTTCTGTGAAACAGAAACAGGCACATGAGTCAGGCCCTTGGGGTTTGGTGGGCATACAGACTAAGAGTTAGCCGACCCTTTTCCCTCTGGTTTTACCCCAGGTAAACTCAGACCTTCCAAAGCTCATCACCCCTTTCTAGGTGCTTTCCAGTCTGGCCTGATTCGCTCAGAATCTTCCCTGAGTTACGTGTTTGTCTCCAGCAGTATTTGGGCGGAGGATGGCTATGGAGAAAGGACGAGCCCTGGCTTGCCTGAGGGGATCAGTTCTGTGCAGGCGACACGGTCAATAAAGCAAAAAGACATGCGTAAGCTGGTAAGTGAAAATGTGTGCTCAGCACTGACATATAAAGCAACCGAGACTGGCCTATAAACAACGCGTTTAACTATCTATGAATTTTTACAATCCAATGTCTGTGGGACAGAGCTCATTTATGTTTGGTATGTTGTGGGAATTACGTTATTACTGCGTTTCCAGCGTGCCTCTCAGCTTCGAGGTCATATTCCATCCCATTAAGAGGTGACAAACAGTGGATACCATCTAGTCAAGACGTTAGCAGCTCGTGTGGAATGGATTTGCTCGTCTCAGTCCAGTTCCTTATGTGTCTCTCCACAGCTGGCAGCCCCTGGCAAACGTCAAAGGCCAAAGACAGACTGGCTCTCAGAAAATGAGCTCTCTTTCCATTCCTGAATGAGGTCTTGTCATGTCAGTGTAAGCTCTAAGCCAGGTGAGCACGAGAAATTGTTGATGTCTCATATTGTCTCTTCCATGAGTTCAATTTACATTACTTCAGCTAAACACAAACAGTAACTTCCCTTATTACAAACCCTATAGTAACAAAGTTAATTCACACATGCCCTTTTTAAGGTGATTCGTGAAAGCACCAATATGAGGGAACAGATGAGCATTC
>NW_009189489.1:8711-11307 GCF_000690835.1 Fulmarus glacialis
GCGTCTAGGTTCAACTGCCATTTAATAATCACAGTCAATATTCCCTTGTTTTAATACTCAACATCATGTTCAAAACGGAGTGCTTCGCTGTAAGCTGCATGCAGACCATGCAGGATTAAATGGGCCTTCTAGTGCGATGCATGTAACAACCTCTTAAATGATTAGGACACCTGTTGACATTAATATAGAAGCATGCATGAAAACAAGTGTGCCACACACTGAAATATATGTACACAAATATTAAGAGGATTAGAGAAATTGCAAAAATGGGTAGAGTGGCGTTTAACACAAACATGTCTGGAATCTGAGCAGAATGGAAATAACATACACAGAGCTGATCCCTTGTTAGATGGCTTTTTTTTTTTTGTAGTTCATCTGGGGTATAAATGTCTCTGTACAAGGAGGTCATTTGCTTACACTTAAAATTTCTGTTTAATATATATCTTTGTTTGGAATCTGCCTCTAATTCATAACCACCTTCATTTAGTAGCTAGCACCTTTGCCATGCGAGCTGCAGGAAAAAGTAATTAAATTTAATAGAAGCCACCCTTGCTTTGAAGCTGCCCTGGATTTAGAGCCACAAGGAGAAGCAATTAAACTCTGGCAGCCAAGGATTCAAACTGAAGTTATATAGTGATTTTTTTTTTTTTTTAAAGGAAATTTTCTCTGTAAACGGATTTGGATTGTCAGATCTGATTGGATTCAAAGCTATAGAAATTTCCTTCTTTGGGAAATCTTCTCTTGAAGCAAAAAAAAACCAAACAAACCAACAATTAGATGTGAAATGGGGATCAGTTGTGAAGATCTAGGATATTTTTAATCCTTCTGAACAAACTTCCAAAAAAGAGTTTGTTCTTCTCAGCAAAGTGCTGAATGGAAAAGGGAAGCATGGAAGGAAGACATCTGCATGTCTGTTTATTTGCAGGCAGGTCAGCTTGTCAGCAGCCTAGGATATAGATTCATTAGGGTAAGGAATTTCTTAGCACTAGAAGGTATTATAAGCATTGTTTAAAGCTGTCAGGGTTTTTTAAACCAGCAAGAGGCAGAAATTATTATTTCGCTTTTGTGATTTTACCAAAAAAAATAGTCTTTAAGTAACAAGGACAGGAAAAAAAGACTCCAGAATGCCATAATCAGTGCCAAACATAGTTCTACCTATTTAAAAATATTTTTAGGAGTTTCTTATAAAGGATCAGAAAGGATTCAGTAGGAAAAGGTCTGCTTCCAATGCAGATGTTATTCAGAAAAGCAAACTGGTAATTCAGTTAATACTTACAGGGAGGCAAAATTGTCCTCCATCCTCACCTGCCTAACACCTTTCAAACAACTGTGGGTCACCGTGAGCGATTAGAAGGATTTTGGGGCAGCTATCATTCACTGGAAGTGCTTTTAAGGAGAACATCAGACCAAGCGAATGGCTTGCTACACCAACGCATGAGCAAGAAACCCTGCTCAGAGCTGACTGCCCTAAAAGGTGCTACAGCTGTTTGTGCGTTTATTGGCTGACAAAACCTGTATGAAAACAAAACATTAAAAACATTGGTAACGAGGATCTTATTGTTTATCATCCCCCTTCCCCTCCGCAGAGTTTACAGGTGTGCACATATCACAGGGATGCAGTAACTCCTTAACTGACTCACAGCCTGCCTTGGAGTCATATGGGGAGTAGCAAACCTCCTCTGCTGGGAGATTCTTCCCTCTAAGGTCTTCGAGATACCTGGGGTTTGTATTCTAAAACTAGCTCTCACGTTATTTTTGACCTCATTAAAAATGTTTCCTTTAGAAACCCAGCAAAACCCCAAACAGAATCCAAATATAAATCAATGCAAATGCAATTACTGTAACTGACCCTCCTCTGTGCCTGAGGGTCTGAAAAAATCCATTGATTCTCTGCTGTAATTTATTTGGGAAGTAAGAACACCCAGTTTCACTTCCAAGTACTAGCCCTGAATGAAAATGCTCCACGCTGCCGGCTCCCTGGAGGAGCAGCGCTGCCGGTGCAGCTGCGGAGGACTGTGAGCTCAGCCCAGCGGTGCCTGTTTGCGACTGGGGGATCTAGAACATTTCGCCAGTGCTCTGTGCCAGCAGCCACCGCCGGGGACAGCGCCGACCTGCGCGGGATGTCTGGCTCCGCGGCAGCAGGGACCCACGCAGTGGTTTTTGACATTGGCTCTGGACAGCGTAAGGCTGGTCTGTCAGGGAACAGGCACCCCGTTCGGTTCTTTCTACTGTTGTGGGATACCCCAAATTCAAACTTGTCATGTTTGGGATGAGTCATAAGGACTGCAGTATCGGGGAAGAAGCCCAGACCAAAAGGGGCATTTTGTTTTTACTTACCCAATGGAAAATGGGGTAGTTACATCCCAGGACGACATGGAGAAGATTTGGAGATACCTATAGGAACAAGAACTCAAAATGAAACCGAGTGAGAGGCTAGCACTGCTGACCGAGACCCCTCTCAATCCTTTGTCCCATCGAGAAAAAAATGGTTAAGACAATGTTGGAAAGCTTCCAGGTCCCTGCCCTTCCTGCCCTTTTCGTGACTCTGCAGGCGCTAACAGCCCTGTATGCCTGTGCCCGCCCAGCTGGCATCATG
>NW_009189489.1:11416-31244 GCF_000690835.1 Fulmarus glacialis
TGCTAGTCTCCTCGCAGAGACGGGGCACTCCTTCGTAAGCACAGCAGAGAGAGAAATTGTCAGGGATATGAAGGAAAAACTGTGCTGTGTTGCTTTAGATCCTAGCCAAAATATGCAGGGAAAAACCTGAAACACTTACGTGCAAGTGCATTCTCCCTGACAGAAGGGCTGTCAAGGCAGGAGACCAGCTATTCCGAACTCCTGAAGCACTTTTTGTGCCCACAGAGGCAGAAATCCCAGGGCCAGGGGTTGGAGGGATGGTCCTCCAGAGCGTCGCCAAGTGTCATGAGCATATCCAGTCCAACATCCTAAGGAATGTGCTGGTATCAGGCGGGTCGACTCTTTTCCGAGGTTTCAAGGAGAGACTACTGAAGGAGCTCCAGACAGGAGTTTCCAAGACAATTCCTATCAAGATCATCTCGCCACACGATCGGATGTACTCCATGTGGGTTGGTGCTTCCATCCTTGCCAGCTTAAGAGCATTTAGGAATATGTGGGTTGCCAGGGAAGCCTATAACGAGGTTGGACCAACAGTATTCCAGAGAAAATGCTTTTGAAAACTTCAGTAGGACCATCCAGGAATTTTTTTTAAGTGCCAATCTGAACAGCTGGAGAGCAGTTAATAAATCAGTACAAAAATAATTGATTTATAGTAAGTGATTTTATAGCTTACTAAAGAAAGGTCCCTTGTGCATTGGGTTGAAGAAAGAGTCCTTGTTCAGAGCATTTTTGCTATCCAAGATGTTGGTTTTAATTCTAGAAATGTGTTGATCCCTGCTAGAACTGCAAACAGTTTGTCAGACTTTTAAACACTTGAGAACAAGCCACCTCCATCCCATGCCCGTGGGGGCTGGCTCCTTGCCATTCACCGTAAACTTCCAAAGAGTGGAAAGAGACCTCTGATGGAGAGAGAGAGGGCTCGGGGGTATTGCTGACCCTTCACCATAGCACTGGAGATCTCCTGCAGCAGCCCTGGAAGAGCTCAGAGGGGACTGAACTTCTAAATTTGTTTTTGCTCACAAAAGGAAAATAAGTTGATCTGGCTGTTAAAGCAGAGCTCTTGGGCCTGGAATATCTCTGTGCTACTAGGGGCCTTGCCATGGGATTTGCTATGTCACTTCACGTAAAACATTGCCTCCGTTTGTCCATCTGTGGGATTTCACTAATATTCTAGCACAAGGACTATGTGAGACTACATTAAGCTAACTTAATATAATGTTAATTAAAATTAGTAAATTGATCAGAGAGCACAAGGTGAAAGGTGTCTAGTTTGGGTTTATTCTCGGAGGACTCCTGAACAAATGTTTTGATGTCAGGCATCTAAGAGAAGGTGGAGGCATTGGTCCCTGGCTGACACTGATTCTCTTTCGGGAAAAGCTGAATATGTTAGGAGAAAGTGTTATTCCTCTACCTCACCACCGAGACCTAGGGAAAGTGACAAAATAATCCTGCAAATATTTGTTCGAATTACTAAGCAAATCTGCCTTGCCACGCTCAATTTTTACAAATAATTCCACCAAATAAGCTTAACTAGTGTAAATATCGTGACTAACTGATTGGATGTCCAATGCATAACAAAGGTGTGAATTTTCAGCAATGAAATTTGTATTCAAATAAATGACTTGAAAATTATGCATTTACAGTGATCATCTTTATCCACGCCTGCAAATACATGCACTGCATCCAGTCAGGCAATAGAAATCTCATCATAATTTCTGAAACTAATTAGCACTATGATTTATATATTGTTCAAAAATTGTTTGGAAAAAACCCTCAAGATATACCTGAGAACTTCTTGAATTTGTTCAAGACTAACACAAAAATAGGAAAAGAGCTGAAGTCTGTCTTGTTAATTATTCAAGACGATGTCTGGCTATTTTCATTCAGCTCTGAGATGAATCTTCAAACTCATTGATGCCCTCTGCTGCCTTGGGACTGATTAGTCATCTGTCACCTCCTCTCGCTGCCCTTTGAAGAATCACAACACTCTCTTCCTTTTCTACAAGACATTTACAGGTGCTCTGAAGAGAGGCACATCTAACTCCGTGTTCGGTTGTCCACCGAGCCCTGGAGCACTTCCTCAGCAGGGCAAGTGGAAAAATAAAAAGGGCTGAAAGACCCAGCTGCCGAGGACGTGGGCAGGAGAGTGGAGGAGGATTTGTGGATGACTCCAGCAGTAACTACAGCAAGACCCACCTAACCTCATTTTCCCCAGTGATCAGAGTGAAAGCATAAGGCAAAGAGTCTGGAGTAAAGCACGTAGCTTTCCTGCTCCTTGGGCCCTAAGGCTTCAGAAAGTTGAGATATATATTACTCCATCCAGTTAGTGCAAGTATTCAGTGCACTTTCAGAGCTGTTATGAAATCAGAATCAGCAATCTTGGGTCTTTCTTCTGTTACAGTATGTTACCTTTTAGCAGCCCGCTGGAAATGTGTAAACAAGTGAGGTACAACTGTAGACAGTTTAAATATTTTACAGCTCACTGACTTCCATATGAGGAGGGATTTGCAGTAACTTAAGTGTTTAGACTCCTGCTCCAATAATCTAATGCAAATAAAAATGCAAAAAACAGTGTGCTGGAAAGCAGAGGGAACCTGAGCGAACAGTGCAACTCAAGGTTGTAGTGAGGAAGGAGAAAAGAAAAGCAAAGAGCATGATAACTCTGCAAACCGAGATGCAGACACAAAATGTGTTTGGAGAGTGACACCTAGCAGAGCTCTGTGTGTGCTTTTAATGAGATTTCGCCCTTCAGAACAAGATACTGCCTGATGTAATCCAGGATGGATTCATTGATACCAAACTTGTTTTACATCAAGGGACCTGGTTCAGCTCCTCCCAGCTGAAAATCATTCAACAAACCATTATTACAGGTATGCAACACCCACAGTACTGGTTTGGCCTGGCTGTTTCCATTTACCTCTTAGACATGACTTTGCTGAAGGACACACAACAAGATAGCAGAAGCTGGCACATGTTCCATGACTCCAGACTTTATATCAGCCTCTTCAGCCTCTTGGTCACCTTGTGCTTCCATGACTGCACAGGGCCCTGGAAACGCATTACTTCATTTATATTTCATTTTCGCTTTGAAGAGGTCTGAGGTCCTAATCATTTGGGACCTTATTCCCTTGGCCATCATGCCATAGAAAATGAAATGCAGGAATCCTTCCTCTGATGTATTTCCACCTATTCTCTATCTGTCCTCTGGATACATAGAGGATTTAAATTGTAAATGCCTGTGATCTTTCTAGCCTCAGGAAAGCAACAGTAGTCTGGTGAACATGGGACTGGTTGCAGGGATTAGAGAGGCCTGAGTTAATTCCTAGACTTACCAGTGATTCATTGTGGAATGAAAAGTTTAATCTTGGGCACATCAGGCATCGGTTCCCACTTATAAACAGCCTTCATTTGTTCCATCCTTTATTTGTCATGCAAGCTATTTGAGGTAAGTGCTGGGTCTTGCTTTAAAAGCGTGTATCAGTGCAAAGATCTGGGACTTCGGGGCCACAAGATCAGAAACACAAAATCATTTGTTAAGTTTGCACTGGAATTACGTAAAAATCTCAACCTCCTCCTGGTAATTTTTTCCCTCCCTCCCCAAGTCTCATTTAAGTTTCAATCCAGCAGCAGCTCTTTATTTTCTTTTAAATGTCAAACAATTTATCATTTTGCACTTTCCCCATTCCCTGTGAATTTAAAGGTTTTATTGGTTTTATTATGCAGTAATGTCAGCCTGGGACAATGCACACTGATTACCCAAAACAATGTGGTTCTTGTCACCCTGCCCATTTTTGGTTGCCAGCTCTCGAGAACTGTACAAGAGCTCTTGCTTTCTCCCTCTCCTCCCTGTTATCATGCGCACAATAAAAAGCCTGGGTTCAAATATACACTAGACAAATAACTATTATCTTTATTATTCAAATCTCCCATCCCCTGCCCTCATCCATGCTGAGCTGTGTGAGCACGCTGCTGTAAAAGGTGCCCTTGCCCTGCCTTGCAGGTCGCGGGTCTCGAGGAGGATGGTGATGGATAGCTTGTTCTGCAAGCAGCTGGAGAGAGTGCCAAGTACGTCTCTTCAGAAGGGGCACAGAGGAAGGTAGGGAAATGAGCCCCTTTGTTTCCCCAGACGGAGCGATGCTTAGGGCACAGTACAGAGAGGCCTGACCTTAGAGAAGTTCAGAAATGCCGCGCTCACAGTCTTACCACGTGAGGGCCAGTAGCCAGGCTTAGCAAGCAAGGTCAGATCCGAATTGCCCGGGGAAATTAGGCGTTTCTTCACCATCCACGGTCAGAATGAAGCGATGCCAGGAGGCCAGTGTGTGCAGCCTACCACTGACAAAAACAACAGCTGCTGGTAGGAGCACGGCAGTTGCCAAAGATGCTCGGCAATGCGGCCATACAGAGCAGCAGCTATCTCAAAGACCAGCAGAGACCCGGCCCAGCCAGGAATGAGTAAGGGCAGGCTCTGCAGTAGGCAGACTGTGCCGGGGCGTCCTGCAGAGGCGGGTGTGCAGACAAGCTCTGCGGACGTTTAGAAGCATCCAGAAAGGGTAATGGCGTCACCAAAGGCAGGTAAATACCAGTCCTGCAGTTGAGTATGGGCAGCTCCATCAGTTCATTTACCGAGCAACTGGCAGGCCTACCTCCATCTGTCCAACTTCGGAAACATCCAGGTGAGTACCTGAATACGAGGGATTTGATGCGAAAGAGGTAAGAACGTTCCAGAGCTTTTCCCAGCAGAGATGTCGCTACATGCAGCAAGATGTAGCTCTGGCTGAGAGAGGCTCTGTAGTCATTATACACATACCCACATGAACACGTGCACCCACGCGTACACACACACACACACTGATTTTTATTAAGCCATTCCATGCAACTATTTTATATATGGGTTGTTTTTTTTTTTATTTGGAAAACTTCAGAGTGCTTTTTTTCACACACAGTAAAGTTAGCTTTGCTGAGATTCATTAGTCCCCTTTCCCCCTGTGTGTAAATGGATCTCTCTCAGTTATGCAATGCAAGGGTACACAACCATGAAAAGTGCAGAGGCAGCCAAAAAAAGCATTGTTCTGAACTCGGATGTGTAAAATATTCATATTCAATAATAAAAAATAAAAAAAGAGCCCTTAATAAAAAATTCACGGCGTAAAATATGCATTGTCGTTCCATCCCCAGGGCTGCAGCGGTTTCCAGACCAACATGTTACATGGGTTTTCACTGCCTTGTTTTACTCGATTAATTCAAAACCAATTCACTCACAGACATCCCAGTATTAGGTGCCTAAATTGATTCTGATTTCTCTAAGGGCAGTATATCTATGACTACAGGAATAGCTGGTAGAAGCTGTGACTGTTCAAAACATCCAACACGTCGGCCCAACAGTATGTAGGGCAAGGCTGTCCCTGAGCTCGATGGCATGCCCGTGCTTCGAAACGCCGTGCTGGGCGTAGACGCACAAGCCAGCCCTGGACAAGGAGAGCTTTTTTAGCAGGGTGGTTGGACCACCTCAGTACCCCTATATCTTGAAGGAGCAAATTAGCCCAACGTTAACGTGGCTGAGCAGCTCTCCATAGGAGAGGGAGCACATTTTGGACAAGCTGAGGTGCCTCTGTACAGCACCGCCCTACACCCTGCAGAACCACCTGCGGAGCTTTGCACACAGGGCAGAAGAAAAGAAATAATCTAGTTGCTGTTTTACCAAAGGGAAACAGAGACAGGTGGAAATAACCACCTGGCTCAGGTCCTGACCAAAGTACGCAGCAGAGCCAGGAATTTAATTTAGATTTTTCTGCATCCCCACCTAGTGCCATAGGTGCAAGGCCAAGCTGCCCCAGTATGTGCAGGTGCGTCCCAAACGATGATGAAGGCAGAAGGACAGGACAAGGGAGACTGAGACACTGCACTGGCAGGACACACGGGTACATCTATTTGTTTCTTCTCAGGAACGTGTCGTCAGGCAGTAGGTCTGCTAAAGAGACGCAGCACAAGACCTCTGACCCAAGCAGGGAGGGGCTGCTGTTGTTTTCACTCTACCCACTCAGCTGGGTTTAGGTCTTCAACACATTGTGCTGCTCTGCTTGCAAAGGGTGATTCTGAAGCACCCGTGGGCTGAGGGTCTCACCCCAGGTTGTATCACTGTGCTCCTCCGGACACTGATGCCAGTGGAAGCTGCCATTTCATGCGTTTGTTTTACATGAAATGCATTTTGCACAAACTGCATTTTGCACACTTTGTCTCATGTCCTCAGTAGCAAAACTGGAACTAAAACCCCGATCCCCTGCTTCGGTAGGTGCGCTGTGCTGCTTCGTGTAATTAGGGGCTATGTTGGTCCTGAGAGCCCAGCAGTAGGGGAGAATATTAAAGTGGTATTATGAATGTTGCTAAAGAAAAGAGAACTCGGGAACAAGAGGCAAGGTTCTGAACTTAAAATATTGTGCCTGGCACTTAAATTTTATGAAGATATATGGGAGAAAAGAATGAGAAACTCCAAAACAACCAATGCTTCAGATGTTTCTTTTATCTAAAGTATAGCTAGTTAAATGTTTTACATAGAACAAGTCCCAGGGAGCATAAATCAGGGGATGTAAGCTATGTTTTATAAAGACCTCAGAATATAAGTTCTTTACCTCCCACATTCTCAGGCCAAATATTTTAAATGGAAAAGCATGTGGGACAATAAGCATGTGTATTACCCATGTCTTTAATGACCATTCCCACCAAGGTGATTTGTTCTGTGTCTGCAGTCTGATATTTATATACAAGAAAAAGGAAGAACAGAAAAAAAACCCAGAAAAATCTGATGTTAGAAAAATTGTGACCACGATTGCCAGTATGGAAGTAATGAAATGTGCTGTGATGTGACAGCTGTCAGTCATGTTTGAGATTTTTCTTCTTGGTGGAAAAAAGTGGTAGAAGCTGTTCTTTCTCACTGCAAGTTCCAGATATACTTCTAATGGATTTCAAATTTGAGCCACAGCATGGGGATTCCGTAAAAGGGGACTAGGAGAATTAAGTATCTTCACTGGCTTTGAGTATCATTCTCATTTGCCTTTGCCTGTTAATTTCCAATGGTTTCGGATAAAAAGCATTTTTCTTCTTGAATTGTGCTTCTGTGTAGTTCACATAAAGAAGATAAAACTAACTCACCATGGATGTAAGAGCTGCAGACTAAACAAGGCTTAAATCCCAGGCCTGAATCCGGAATCCTCCTGCTGGGCACATTGGCACAAAGGTAGAAGACGCGGTATGGCTACGCGACGCAGGCATACCTCTTCGGTCGTTCTGCACTGCAGCCCCCCAGTCCCGCACCTTGTAAGGTGTCTCTTAGTGGTCAGGCGGGGGAGAAGATGGATGGGCTGCAGGGAGAGGCTTGCCAGGCAGCTCCGGAGGGCAGGGAACGCGAGGGAGAAGTCTCCTGCACAAAGGGCGCCAGGAGTGCTCAGAGCTGGGAAGAAGAGGCCGTTGCCTGAAGACCGACTGTTTGCAAGGCTGGCTAAGAGAGCTTCTGCAAGCTTTCCTGAGCAGCCGGGAAAGCAGGCTGCAGCGGGGGGAGCAACAGGATTGCCTGAGGATGCCGACGGTTGAGTTGGCTTGTCACTGCTTGCTGGGCATTCTGGAGAGCTCTGCTTCCCTCCAGAAAACACCTCCGTTTTTTTCTTCTTTATTCTTTGTGGCTGTGCAGGGACAAAGAGTAACATGATAAGAAATCTCTCTTTTGCAAGACTTCCTGACAAATCATTTTCCTGTCTCTCAAACACTGGCCCACACTTTCCTCCTTTGTATTTTTCAGGACCGTGCAATGGGAATGTGCCGAGCAGCATGAATCTAGTTGAGAAAGTCAGCCAAGCAGCGGACTCTGTTTGCAGGCCCCAAGAACGGCTGCAGGTTTGCAACCCCACCCGCCACAGTCATCTTGGATTCGATTTACTGTGTCTCATCACGCTATCTGCTTCATTATTGTGTCTGAGAGGGGAGGATGTTCTGAGAGCCTTCACATGGTCGGCCACACGAAACCACATCCTCGCTATCCCAAAGTTCAGAACATCTGTCTTAATTTGTCTGGCCCTCAGCGCTGCGCTCTTGCAGCCTTTGAGAATTTACTGCTTGTTTTTGCAATGAATCTCTCTCACCAAGAATAGAGAGGGGAATTTGATGGTGTTAGAAAACATTACTCTCCCTGCGGTTCTCAAGACATCGCAGATCAAATGTAACCCTGGTAATGTCAGAGCCTCAGACTAACCAAGGAACCACTGGAGAACCACTTAGTCCTTGTAATGCAGATGAGCTGAGAAGATTTGGAAAGATTCAGCTCTTCAGATCTTTGCTACCCCGACAAATCCAAAGGGAAATACACACGCTGCCAAAGTTGTTTCTATGGGTCATTCCCGAATTCCTACAGAAAACAGTATTTCTCAGAACAACACAGCAGAACTATTAAACGGTGCTGGTGGTCTGATGACATTCTCTGAAGCACTGTCTTTCAGCCAAGCTAATATATATTTCCTAGAAGCACATGCCCCTAGAGGAAGAAATCCTGGACTTCTAAGGTATCCAAGACAATAGTCCAGATGCTGATTTCAGCTACGCTGTTTTAAACCCACTGCATTCAGCGGATTTACTTCGAAACTGTTTTTTCTTTTACTGATGGGAGATCATTATTCCTTTGAGGCGGGGAATGGATCCCTGCGTATTCAGAGTAACTGGATAGCCTCCAGCTTGCCCTCTTGGAGGTTTTCTTTCCAGATCTGTTATAGACTTTCTACGGCAAGTCACCAAGATCTGGATTCATCCCATCTAACCTTCTATAACTAAAGAAAATAACTTTAAACTCTGGTTAAGAAGATAAACAACGGAGAGAGAGACTTCACCTACTTATGAGCTGCTGGGCTTTTATCACTCTCCATTTACTGAAGAGAAAATCTTTTGGGACTAGGTTCCTAATTTAGTTGTCGTCTTTATGCGTATCAATGAAACTGAATCTGGGCCTTTGTCTTCCTGAGTCTCGGTTCCATTTCTGTGATACTTAAATACTGTGGAAAACCTCAAGCTCATTTAGACCATACATTTTCAGAGAGAGATTATTTTTGTTATTAGAAAGTTGTATCTGAAGGCTGGAAGAAATGAACAAACAAAAATGTTACCTGGGATATTTAAAAGCAAAAATAGATTAAGTCAAAGTAGTTCCAATTTGAGGTGGTGATGTTGTAGGGCTGTGCTGTGTCCTGCTTCAGGCAGATTTTCCTGTTGTGGGATATATGCTGACTTTCAGGCACTCCACTTTGCCCGATCACATACGCAGGGGTGGTGTCACCATCAGAGATGGGGGAGGAAGGGCAAAATGAGACCTGTAAAGAAAATATATTTAAATAAATGAAACATTGTAAAGACTTGGACTCTTTACCTTCTCAAAGCCACCAGTTCTAGTGCCTAAATGTCTAACATCCTGATGACATGCAGTTAATTAGATTTGCAGCTGACGAGCAGAGGGAGCACCTGGCAAGGTGTTGTTCGAGCCACCGGCCTTGCCCCTCCTGCACGGACAGCCGTGGAGCGAGCGGGTGGCTCCGCTCCTGAGCCACCGCTGCGGACAGCACAGTGTTGTCAGGCAAGCTGAAATCACTGGTTCCCTCAACTGTAATTGCAGAAGAACAGGAACCGTGAGGCTGCCAATATGTTTAACTGGGCATTCGTACTGAAGGCAGCATCTCACCTAATGTAGCCATGGAAAATCCTTGGGTCATCTTGTGCCCTGTTGTTCATCGGTGGAAGGAAACGAACAGATACTAAGTGCAAAGACTGAAAAAACATGGATGTGCCCAGGTGCGTTTGAAGGAAAAAACCCCGGTCAGGGTACTAGCGTATATTGTTCTCCTCTGTTTCGGCTTGAATCTCGCACGGTCTGTAGGGAGGGGATGCTGTGAGCTGTCACAGCACCTTTTCAAGCTGCACGGAGCAATCTTGACACCCTGGGGGTTCCTGTGGATGAGAGTCTGTCCCTGCAGAGCGATGAAGGGTGGGGGGTGTTCAGAGCAAAAGGTCCCTTAGAATTGCCTGCTATTTTATCCTGAAGCAAAGAACAGTGGATCACGCCCATAAACAAATTAGCTCAGCCCCGGGTCACCAGTGTTATACACTGAAATAACCAGTCTCACCTATCAGGCTGCCTGAGTCATTTAATAGTAATTCCACCAGTTTGACTGATGTCCAACTGCTTTTATTTTCAGTTTATGTTTACAGGGAAGTGTCCATGTCATGAGCAACTGAATGTGTGAGGATTTCCTTTCAGAAGCCACAGAAGGGATTAAAAACAACAATAATCCATGAAATTACTTCAGAATTTTTTTCTCCTCGAATGTCCTAAGGAATTCCCCAACTCCTAACCTGTTCCAGTTGGCACCATCATGCACTTGAGCTCTAATATCAGTGGAGTTTGTAATGTTTCCAATCTTTTCTGGTGAGGGATTACATGAAATCGAAATAATTCCTTCCAGGGGGGATTACGTAGCCAGTTTTGTTTCTAATATTCCAGCCCATGAGCGAGGAACTTTTTCTCGGGTACCTGTTTCTTCTTTGGCTATGAGAGCTAGTGTCATTTAGAATATCTAGGCATAAATCCATTTCATTAATTTCATTCCTAATCATTTAATTCCTAAAGGAACCTGATTAAATAGTCTATCGTAAGTCCAGCCTTTATATTTTGGCTGAATGCTCTTGGACAACTAATTTCACATAAATTACATGACAAAGTGTTCCGCATTTTAGTGATTGAAATGCATACTTAATTAGATAAAAACTCACCTTGAGGAACTGTCAGCCACTGATGAAAATGGCTCATATCTGAGGGGAAAATTGCTACTGATTTACAAGAGTCTGGATCAAATGTCTATTCTCAAATGTTCGGTTTTTTCTCTTCAAGTACCAAAGTGTGCTTCAGGGATTTTTTTGGCAGAGGTTTTAGAGCAGGAAAATAGGAAATGAACTGGAAAATTTGAAGTCTACAGCAAACAAGAAAATCCTGGAAGGAACACACTCTATAGATCCACCCTGGCCATTAATAATATGGAAAGATTTCATTAGAAAAAGAGAGATGGAAGAGAAAAAGAATGTACAAGGAGGCAGTGTTAGCATCAGCGTGCACAGGATGTCCTCACTGCTCAAACTTACAGGCGGGGCTTTTGCAGTGCACTTCTGCCATTATAATCAACAGCCACTGCATTAAAAACTACATTTCTGAGTAAGCTAACAAACCCCAAGCGCTGTGACGTATGGCAAGCGGCTTTTGAAACAGTTCTGCAGAGGCCAGTTTGCTGGGGAGTGTGTGGAGATGAAGGTGCACAAGGTGAGATGCTTTACAGGCGAACCATCGCACAAGCACCTCCTCTTTGCGCCAACGCACGGGGAATAAAGCAAATAAAGTTACATTGCTGGCACCGCGGCCATCTGAGAGAGTCATTTGTTCTGATGGAGAAACACCTTCTGCCCTAGCCTGAGGAGCGCCTGGCAGGTGGAGCAGCCCCCCAAAGACACTGCTTTATTTAAGGGGGGCTGCAAAAGGGCATCAACTTCACACTGGCCCCTTCCTAGTCCACAGTCTCCACATGGCCAGTCAGTCACTGTCACAGGAGCAAACCCTTCAGAAACATCATCTGTGCGGGGGAGTGCTGGGACCTGAACCCGTTCACCGCATGGAGCCGCAGACGGGCGACTGCCGCGCTTGTGTTGCAGTACGCTGCTGTCTGCTCCACTCCGGCAGGGCCCCGTGAAGTACAGGGAGCCCAGCAAATTGTTTTGTAAAAAGGGAAGTAAAGTTCTGTCCCCTTTCACCTCTCTGTAGCATGTACCTGCCACCTCATCACTGCCACCTCCCTCCTGCGTGGGGGCCCTTGGAAGGTTCCCTAGTAGCCAGAAAGCGTCCATTACATCAAAGGCTTCTGTTTACTGTAACCTATAAACAGCATACTGAACTCAAAATATTTTTGTCCGGAGAAGTGTTTTGTTCTTCCCTGTAACACACTTGAGGTGATTGTCTGTTCTTTTGTGTCAGTTCTAGGCAAAGTGCACTGCATTAAAACTCCCACCACAGCAAAATAGAGCAGAGCAATTTAAAATCCCTGTTTTTGCCAAAAGTTTTTGCACCATTATGTCACATCCTATACATCAGAATTTGCTGGGAAAGACGGGGGTTTTTTTCAGTGTTCCTGCTCTCTTCTGGAAATAGAAATATCAGCAGGTCGAATGACATTGAGTTATGTTTTACGTATTTCCACAGTATGTATGAGGAAGTTCAGTCTTTATTCTTATGAAACATACAGTTACTACAAATAAAAGAATCTAAGCATGGAAATGTCATGAATATTAAATGTAGACCCTTTGGGATGCCTAACAGTTAACTCATCTGTGAGACAAAATCTGTCCCATATTAGCCAGTGCTGCCGTAGTTGCCTTTTCCAAGTAACCGTAAGCATATGGGGGGGGGGATGTGAGGGGCTGTTACTTCAGTGACACAAGATGAGCTTTACATGTGACTGGGAATTATTGACAGCCCATCTAAAAGTCATTACTTGTCTGTCTTTAGACTTGGTAAGCCGAGTTGTTTCAACATGTGTGTTTTATCTCTCTTCGTAATGTAATAAATCTCCATTTCTTAGAAGGCACAATAGGAATCTATCCAGTCGGTCAGTGCTTGGAGAACACATCCATGGCAGCAATTTTATCTCATGCCTCTCAACCACTGACATGTCCGTGAAGAAATTCACTACATGTGCAAAGGTGCCACCTCAGGTGTAGCAGCCACCAGGCTTGTGGCTGCCCTGGGAAGCCGAGAGGAGCAGTGGGATTGTACCGGCACTGGCTGCCCGGCGCGGTGCTCTCCATCGCCAGCTGACTGCCCTGGTGCTGCAGACCCAGCAGGACCCAGCCCAAGACCTGAGGAACTGAATTGAATCCAGCTGGCTCCACTCACCCTAACTAGGATACCTTCGTCAAGTCAATTAATTCTATATAGGCAGCTCTTCCTCTACGGGTCAGTTTGCTGCCGGAGAAAGGCTTGCTGCCTGCGGAGCCCTCTGTGCTGCCTGTGAGCCAGGAGGCTCTGCAACTTCTTCGAGGTCTGTATGTTCTTCAGCTATTTTGAGGTAGTGAACTGAAGGCCGGTTCACAGCTGTAGGAAAGAGAATCAGAGCTGCGACAGCAAAATACAAGCTGTTCTATATTCTTGTTTTGTGCATCTGTATTGTGTATGTACAGTAAAGTCTGTGCTGAAAAAATTGCTCATGGATGATGCACATCAGCAAAGGATTGGATAACTTGCAGGACCCTTTGCAATGTTTGTAGCTTTCTTACTGTGTAAAAAGAAAACTCTGCTGCCTCGTCAGTTTGAGAGTGCCTACCCTGCTACCACAGAGATTAGGCTGCCGTGGGATGTGGGGGGAAGCCTCTCTGCTACAAGGAAATAGGCTGTTTGCTTCAACTTAATGGTGCAACGTCTCTTGCAGATTTGATGGGTTCTGATGTTATCAGTATGGATGCCCAATTCCTGTGTGTCAAGAGAAATCTCTTCGCTGCAGAGGAAGAAGAAAACAGCAGACGCGGACCTTGTAAGTAGGAGAAAACCAGTTTCCTTTCTAGAAAAGCTAAAGGATAGTAAGCTTCAAGGCTGAAAGCAAATTAAAGTAAAAGTGGCAGCAAGTGGAACTTAAGCGCTAAGATAGAAAGTGATGTGGGAAACCTGCATTACTGCAAGGGCTCCTGTCCTCTGCTCTGATTGAAATGCTGTTGTGTCTGGGGTGGAACACGGTGCGGTTCTGAGTAACAGCTTTGGTCAGGAAGTTAAGGTGATAGTACCTATTTGAAACATCAAATGAAAATAATTAGTGGCTGTTGCTAGGCTAACAAGCAAACACTGCTGTTCTTGGAAAGTGCAGCAGGCTCTCCTGTAGTGCCATTGAACCTCTTGAGCTTCAATCACAGTATTTTGTCTATGTTCAGATGAATTGCTGGAGACTTTTTTGGTGTCCCTCTGGATCGGTTATTTTGAAACTTCTTGCTCCTAATAGGATGTTGTAGGATTTTTGGTGATTTCCGGACTGATTAATTACAGAAGACCTTGGGGTTTATCTCCAAAAGGAAGAATTGGATAAAGACAAGCAGTTAGGCTCCAATTGCTCCATGGTGGTGATAGACCTGACCTGACTCTATCAAGGATAGCCAAATATCTTTCCTCCCCCTTCCCTTGCGTAGCCTGTGGATAATATGCAGAAGAGAGCTAAATAATTTGCTACTGTGTTGAATTTGGAATTTCTGCTTGATGGTCACTGGAGCTAACTTTGTAGCTTTTCATGATGCTAGAGGGCAAATTGCACCTGAGCCAAGGTCCTGGAGTAGATGGTGAAGGAAAACTGTCATTGCAATCTGGGTGAGAACTGTCAGGAATCGTCCTTTTCTTTCTAAGCCATGTTTGAACTATGCATTCATCTGCTTCTATTAAAGAAAAATACAGCTGCTTTCTTACTGCATTTATTGTTTAATTCATTCATGCTGCTTGTTGGGAACACCATCATTAAAGTCCTTCTGGGGCATAGTTTGTTTTAAAGAAAACTCTCCATGGAAAAGACTTTCCTTTAAATTTAGTACAAAAGAAAAGCCCAACTAGTTTTATTTATAGATCAGGGCATGAGAGATTTTCAGTTTTCAAGCTAGCTCTATATCTCTGTTTCTCCCATAAAAACATGTTTAACATTTTTTCTCATCCTTCCAGAATAAAATTGTTTTATTGTGATCTTTTTTTTTCTTTCTTTTGCTAAAATGCAGCCACTTGAGTGACAAAAATGTTGGGTTTGCCCATTGAATAGGCAGTTCTGCGAGTTGTGATTCTGTTCTTGGATGATGTATTCTGGGTTTTGGTTATTCTTTAACAGGTCATCTCTTGCTTCTGTGAGTTTGTGTCAGTTTATATGCCTAAAGTTGTCCAAGTATTTTCCGGATCTGGACCATATGTATGATAAATTTTGGGGTGTTATTAATACAGAAGCATCCAGAATTTCATTGTGAAATATATGCTTGTATGAACAGTGAGAAAATGGCTAAATGGTGAAATGGTCAGAAATATGACTTTCCAACAACCTGGATGATGAGAAAATAAACAATCGTAGGATTATTTCATGTGTGTTTAATAGGGGGAAAAATACTAAACTGTGGTTTGCTTAGAAAACCAGCAGTGTCTAGGTGAATGACAACACTGAGAACATAAATCTTGTTTTCTATGATTTATTTATAGTAAGATGCAGAGTTTTGAATAGCTTTGTTTAAAGTGACAGTTTTTCCTTTTCTAGTGAAAGTTAGGCTGTGATAAACAGGTCCAGCTATAAAAATTAAAGACTGAGGTGGCTACAGTGCAGAAATGCTGACCTGCTCTGTTGCCAGAGCTTTTGCAAAGGTGAGTGTTAGTCTCAAAAAGAGCAGCAATTCTTAACTATTTTGAAAAGAAGTCAGGGGACACTGGTCACTTTTTCTCCTGTTGCGACTTCACTGGGTTTTACTATTTCACAGTCATTCTTTACACCTTGTTGTGCCCTGCCAGCCCAGGTTTGGTGTCAATGTACTCAGGAATAAAGTGTTTCGCTGCCTAGATGGTTCATTCAGCTGAGCTTTGTGACAAAATAATTTATTAAGACTCAAATTCCCTTGAAAATGTCAAGTGCTTTGTGAGCTTTAATTGATTCACATCCTGGGTTGCTTAAGAGTGGAGTTAAAAAGCTGTTAGTAATAATTTTATAGAAAATACGTTCCCCATATGAATGAGCGCTGTCCCCCTTGTAATGCACCCAAGTGGCTGAAACTGAGAAAGCCGCCTGCTCCTCAGGATGTGCTTGCTAAATGCAAGTACTGCTCTTATTTGAGCCATTTAAAATCACTGTATGGGTGATCTCAAGCCATTATTTTTAAAGAAACTTCTCAGTTCACTCTATTTAACTTTATACTTCAGAGAAATGAAACTATTTCCCCATCTCATTTATACTGAAGGAACAAAACTGCGGCTGAATGGTAGTCAAGCAGCTCATGATGTATCTGTTTCAGGGTACTAAAAGAATCTGGTGTGAAAATATGAGAAGGTCTTCAGGTATATATATCAGGAAACAGTATTATTGGCACTGTTGTGAGACTGTAGCTAACCGCTGAGAAATACACAAGTTTTTCTCAAGCTAACAGCAGTGTACAACAGTGTTGTGCAAAGCTTCTCTGCAGGGACTCCGACTTTTGAGAATACCCTGTGTAACATCAGACAGCGTAGTCTGACCGCAGGACTTGAAGCCAGAATATTTGCATTGCTGCTGACATTGTTTTGGTCGATGTGCTTGCCTGCTCTGTTGGCTCTTTGCTGTCGTTTACACGGCAACTTCAAAGATGATTTGTTCTGAAAACTGGGAGCTCTTTTTGAGTGTCCTGCATAGCTTTGTTATTGCATAGAGGCTAGAAGTGTCCTACCGTAACACCATTTTGCTCCTATATTCTTTCATCGGTGAGTCTGGAAGCTACTCTTCCAGCAGCAGAGTGGGCAACTTCAGTACAGTAAATGAATGAAACAAGATTCTAAGATAATTTCTGAGAGAACAATGAGATGTCCTTTTCTATCAACTGGATTCAAGTTTGCAGCTTGCTATGCCGCTTTTGTATAAAAAACACTTCATCCTTTTTCGGGAACTTTTTGTGACGCGATTTTTTTCTTCTTTTAGTGGTGACAATCTCGTGAGAGAGCTCTGCCTTCACTCAAAGGCTTAATCTGCCAACCTGCTAGGGAAAAGTGGGAAATGGGACTCCCTTAGTAGATGGATCAAGGCAATGGGCCTTAATACCACCCGAAAATGAGAATGGCCAGGATCTTTTCTGCCTTGGGAACCTTTAAATGACACATTCAGGTCTTTGGTTTGGTTTCGCAGTACTTGCCCTGTGGACCATCCTACCCACACCAGGCCCCAGGAGGAACTTTGCCTTTCTGGCAGCGGCAGGGTTTTGGGTTTGCTTCCTGCGAGATGCCTCATACAGTGGGTGAGGGAACTGGGAAGGGTAGGAATCATGACTGACGGTGCCTTACTAGGCAGCAGCTCTGGTCAGTTGGTTAGAAACACGTGCTCTGGCTGGAAGGTACCTTGCTGACCTTTAATGAGAAGTGCCGCAATTTGTGTTTTGCCTCTTACTGTATGGAAATGATGAGGCAGAGTCAGAACTAGTCCTGAGAACGCTGCCCTTCTGGATCCCTGAGTTGCGATTTGTCAGGACAACTATTACCTGGAAAGTTCCTTGTCTTTGTTTTTTCCACTTAATATAGAGAGAGCAACTAAATACTAACCTTAGCGCTTACAGACAGTGCTGGAGATGATTGATTTCTGAATGTCTTTATGATTTGGGTGGAGTTGTACCTGCAGGACTCTGCCAATACGGACATCTTGTAGCTGTTAAACAATACGTGCTAGAGCTGAAATCATACAGACGGCGTCTACAGAGGTGAGAGGCTTGAGTGCGCTTCCCTTGCACCCCCCAGGTCGCACAGCTGGTGTGGGGAGTGGTGGCCTGTGCCAGTTTGAGCTCTTGGGCAGCGGTCACGTGCTGCTTTTTAATGGTGGAGGTAGGGAAGAAATTCCCCTGCAGAACCTCGGAACCTGCAGCAGTCAGACTAGGTACACGTCCAGTGCGTGGAGCTACCAGTTGGAGATAAAGTGATAGGTACTTAATTTCTTCTTGAATTCAGCAAATGCCACCAGCAAGCAGTGGTAGTAAGCTTTTTGCAGGGAGTTTGATTAGAGGGGCTTCAATAGATCAATAGAATGAAAGTAAAGTTAATCGGTCATGCCTTTGCTGGATAATTTATGAGTTTTTCCTCCCTGAGTGTATTCCTCTAGGAAGACTATTTTTTATGTATTGAGTAAACACTATTATTCAGCAAGACTCTTGTTTACCTAGGTATCAAATTAATTTTTTTACTTTTAATGCTATACCAATTGTAAAAGCCTTTCTCCTACACAGGATGTAAATCGGTGCTTTCATTTTTAACAGGGAATACTGAGTATGTCTAGTGCTTTCCAAAATGTAGTGTCCCTTCCCCAAAGGTTCTGCTTTCCTCTGTTTTAACACAAGTCTTCACAGGAATAAACCCA
The DNA here is from genome assembly GCF_000690835.1 of Fulmarus glacialis. NCBI lineage: Eukaryota > Metazoa > Chordata > Aves > Procellariiformes > Procellariidae > Fulmarus > Fulmarus glacialis. The sequence continues at coordinate 29,566 of NW_009189489.1, forward strand.
ATGGAACATGAGTCACTGTAGGAACAAGCATATGGGCAAGGTGGTCTCCTGGCTTATAAATGGTACAATTGTAGATACAGAAGTGCAAAGACTGCACTGGTTGGAAAGCTGGCTGGAAAATAGCAGTCATAAGGTAGACAGACATTTATATTCATAGAAACCATTGGATATTTTGTATATATTTGCATTTCATTTTCTAACCACTTTTTTTAAAATGGAGCTTGGTTTTGAACTGTTCATCAATTAGCTTATCGCTAGCTGTGCCTCGTTGTTCTACCGACAAAACTGCTGAACTCCTGTGGGATTGCCACAAGTTCTCATGTAGCCAATTTGTGGGCTACGAACCTAACAGTGAGGTTGAAAAACCTAATGATCTCGCTTCTAGATGTTTGATAGGCTCTTTGTGCGTTAATAGAAGTACAGGAGGGTCTGTGTGAAACTTTGGGTTTCTGAATGCAAAGACCAAAACTCTGACAGTGCATTAGTGTTCGTCTCTTCATTGCTCCCATCACCGCATTCTGAGATTTCAACCCAAATCTTTTAAAGTAATAAGTAGTTTATTCTTCCACCTGTAAGATAAAACACTCTTGCTGCAGTGAATGTGCATGTGTGATTGGAGAAAGATTTCTTTATCAATTACTTAAACATGCTGCTTTTTCCTCTGAAATGAATAACATCCCTCTGTAGCGTAAGAATAGAGCTGGTCAGGAAACATTTCAGTGGCTTCGAGAGTTTTCATCTCCTGCATGGAAATGAAACCAAAACCTTGCAAAGTTTAACACTAAATATGTGGGTAAAGGAGAAACAAGAATTAGCAGCAGGAGAAACAGCCAGGAACGCGGGCGTTTCTGTGATACGTAGACCACCTCTTTCTTCCTCCCTGTGCCTTAACCACGAAGCTGTTCTTTCCTGCACTGGATCACGTTGTCTTGCGCGTGATTCCCTGTTTGGCTGAATAATTCCTTGTAACTGATGCGATATTGGGGGAAAAAAAAACACTTGTCAAATCATTATTTTCCAGCTATGAGAAGCATTTTTTAAAAAATTCCCATCTAGCTCTACCCCATAACAACACTGAAGAGATAATTAGGTGGACGGCAATAAATTAAATGGGGGGGAAACGAGATGATCCAAATTCATGCCTGGTGTAATTCTCTTCAGTTCAGTGAGTTTTACTCAAGGAATGAAGTTGACTCATTCTTCCTGGATACAATCCACCTCTCATGGAAATCGATGGAATTCTTTCTGTTGCGTTTTAACACATGTTCTTACAGTTACTTTCTACAGTAAGTCTTCATTAATTTGCAAATCTAAATGAACTCTTGGTTCCCTATGGTTTAAAAATAATTATTTTTGGTACTGATGGCTCTCCGTTGGACTGGGATATATGGAGGCGACACCAGTCACTTAAAGGGTGCTATTAAATACTTTCCCATCTCTGGTTATGATCTCCAAACCCGAGGACAGGAGCTCTTTGTACTCTCTGCACACTTATATTATTTCATGGGAGCATTTATACCGCCTTTAAGGTTAGTGGGAAAGGACTTGGTCCTGCCGGTGCTCTGCTGGGGGTCTCTGGAGGTGGAACACCCGCCTTTGCTGAGGGGCTGGGGTGTGCAAGGGGGCTCGCCCTGAGCGGCTGCCTGCGTGGGCATGGGGAGCCGTGGGGTGCTGGGGGG
>NW_009189490.1:0-61057 GCF_000690835.1 Fulmarus glacialis
CGTCCAGCCAGTTTTTTACCCAGTGAACATTATACTCGTCCATAACTGATCTTAAGAGGCAGTGAGCATCTCTAATTCCATTGGAAAGCACTGCAATTTTCCAGTGCATCTTCTGCCATTTCAGGGCCCAGAAGATCCTATCATCACTCACAAGTCCAACACTCCTGCTCCGCACTCTCTGCATGTGGTCAGAGCACGCGTCATGGCTAAGGAATGAGCTGTCACCACACCACCTATGCTTTGGCTTAGAGAAAGACTTCCTGACTTCCAGCTCAGAGGGCTCAGGTCAGCATCTGCTCCACCACAAAGCAGTGGCACCCAGAATGATGAAGGTTTGAAAGACTATGAATCAAGTCCGAGATACAAATGAACGGCCGCATTGTGACTCCTTGTTCTTCTTTAGAGGATAGTCTGAACACAGACACTTGCAAGCCTCTAGCTAATACACACATTCATTTAGCACAAGCAATGCAGATTTGTTCCTTTTGATCCAGAGCTCCCAGGTTCATTCCTCAGGGATGCCCCTACTCAGGGTTGTGTCCTTTTTTAGGAAGAAGCAGAACTTACAAAGATCACATCCGACCATATTTTATGAAGATAAACTACTTACCAGAGCTGTGCAAAGAAGTAGTCAACTGGAAGATAATTTCTCTCCTGAATTAATTTAATGAGGGCAAAGGATTTCTCTTCAGTGCCTTGAAATGTTAGGTTAGAATTCTTACTGGTTCTACTCAGTTACTAGTAACTGAGTAGATCACAGTACTTGTCAGACCCATGCTTAAAGCAAACAAGAGCTAGGTAGCCCCAGCACAAATTAATGAAATCAGACAGTCCTGATCTGCAGAAGTGCCTGCTCCACATATCCTGGGTTACTCAGGCAGTGCTGCACATGCATTTCACTGTGGACTTACTAAAGTCACCTACAATTACATCCCGATGTATTGGGGATGCTCAGGGATTCACTCGGTATTGATCCACGGATAAACACGGACCTGTGCACTGCCATTTGAAGCCTCTGATCTTTAACCCCAATGACCAGGAGACCCTCCTGCTCCCTTGAAAGTCAACTGATGCTGGCAGTTGTTTTCTGAGATGCAGCCAAAAAGCGAGGACTAACCAGAATAGTAAACTGCATGTCCACCATATGTGAAGAGCCAAGAAAATAAATCCTGACGCAGGAAATCCCCTTGGATTTTTCTCAGCGCTAGGACTGAATGCTGGGAAGCCACCCAGCAGCTTTCGGTCCCTTGCTGGGGTTTTTTGCAGGTTGCAGGAGACTGGTTTACAAAAGCCTCCATCCCTAACTTAAATGAGGAATATAACATAAGCATTTTGGGAGTGGGCAGACATATTTACTGGCTCAGATAAAAGCTTTTATCATTGGACACCTCACCAGTTTCAATACCTTTATCATCTTATGCCCACCAAGTCGAGTAGTACCACTTTCCTCATCTCATTCCTGGCAACCTGAGGCATAAAGAGGCTATTTGACTTATTCAAGGCCATATAGGAAAACCTGAGACAACACAAAAATGTTAGACTGGGGTTCTTGCATCACCAGCACTGCAATTGTTCTCCTGAGGGTGTTTTCTCTTTTAAGTAACTCCTACAAAGGGACTCCCTGGTAGTAAAGCTCTACTGTAAGTAAGAAAGATGATCTATTTATAGTGCAGCAGAAACACAGGACTTCCATCCAAGTGATAAATTTCCATTGACAGGACGATGCTGTGCGTTCTCCAACAGGAAGTCCTCCAAGGAGGTTTCTTCAGGGTTCCCATCACAGCCCAGGAGTCTAACCCTGATACACCAGCAGGAACAAACGACACAGGTTCCAGTTCCCCCTCTGCTCTACACACGCACTCACCCAGTCTCTCTCTCTCACACAGATACATTTACTTACTTTTCTTTCAACAAATACAAAAAACCAAACAGCCAGAGTTTTCCAACAATCTTCACAGAGGATAGTTATACAACCCTTGCCAGGTCATGGCAAAACACAGTCTGAAACCAGCTAATACCTGATTTCCCCTGTATAACATGAAACGCTATGATTCTTTCTTCTTTTTACATCTGCTACACACTAGTGATGCAGGGGGGAAAGGGAAAGAATGGGGAACAAGATGTTTTTGATTTACGTCAGCTGACAAGGATTCATTTCTGGAACACTTTCAGTGTAAAATTTTGGTTATAAGAATAAAGAACACAACCAAAGCTACACAGTTCTCACCCACCTCTTTCTCTTTCCCCTCCTTTTTTCGATCTGCTGATTGCAGATTTAGAGAAATGACTGTTCTTACTTTATTAGAGCAGTACTTGGAGGACTCAGCCGAGATCACAGCACCATCACACAGCATACAGGCAGGGCACAACGTTGGTACATCACTGGGAGAAGAGGCAAGAGAATGCAAGGTCCTGTGCTCCTGAGTAGCCCTCCTATCCTCAGGGCTGTGCTGCCTCACCAAAACTCTCCTTTCTTCTGCTGTGTAATTCATGTGCTTCCTTAAAGGTAGGGGTGGTTTGATTTTTCTTTCCAGGCTATCATGCACACACTTTCCTATTATTTTCTGCACTGAGACCAAACTTGTCCTCTTCTGCCACCGTTCTCCAATATTTCTCATTCGCCTTTCTCGCCTTCCCCCCAGTCATTTCCTTATCTCCTATCTCTTCTGCTCAATTTGATCCTATGCTGCTCTATGCACTCCAAATGGCCTCAGAAAGCTTGCCAATACTCTACCCTCTTGAGGCTGTTTCTTCTGTGTAATATTGTGCATAATGCAACATTTCTTTTAAGAAGGATCAATAGGTCCAACATAACCAATTGTACAACATCTCTTGCTTTTCAAGTGTCTGATTTGCAGAAAGCTGAACCACCACCACCACCACTCCAGCAGGTTTCCATGGGAGCTAGTGGGTGCTCAATGCTTCAGAAAAAAAAACAGTTTTATTTGTTCAACTACATAAGCAACGGCAGAGCCCAGCTTAATAGCTTCATTGTGGCTAATTTCTGTCTGCATACTTGACTAGGAGTCAGAGCTCCCGTTCAGTTCCTACCTTTGTCAACGACTTACTGATTCTGGGTAAGCACCTGAACTTTTCTTCTTCAATTTCATCTGTAGAATAGAAGTGATTGCATTTCTGTCACAGAACTGCCGCAGATTTAACTCATCTGAGTTCACAGTGCTCTTTGAGGTCTTCAGATCAAGGGTGCTGGAAAGCACACAGTGCTACAGTTATAGGAGACATGCTCTTGCATGACCGCGTGCTGAAGAGCAATCAATCATCGAGGGAAATGGTGCCTTCCTGACACTCCTGTCCTTTAACATTTTGCACTTCGAACACAGTCTTGTTCACATTTCATTTTTATCCTCCGCTTTCCCTCTCTTCCTCTTGGAAGCAAGCATCTAGCTACAGCCTTTTCTGATGAAAGCAAAGAAAGAGTCCTTGTTTCACAGTGACCTACTATCCCAGACAGCCTTTGCCAGCAAGCCAATCATCCAAGGAAACACAGGAAAGCACTGCTTGTGCCACTACTATCAGGGAAATAAGCACCAGTCTCCAACAGCCACAGGGAGGATAGCCCCACGAACAACTTAAACTACAGTTTCCACTGTATACATTAAATAGAGGAACATTCCTGCAAATCCTTATGTCTGAGCCAAATTTTATGCCTGTGGGAAGATTCTGTAAGGCAACGAGACTACCCAGAAATTTAAAGTTACCACCATGCGTAACTACCTGCATTCCAGCTTTGCTATTGCAGTGATTCCTGCAAGGCTGCTTCTCTCACACACATGCAGAGAAAACAAGACACAGACGAGGCTTGGCTGCCGGTCTCCATACCTCGCCCTCTGCAAACTCAAGAACAGCTTCCATCAACACGTTGAAGTCCACATGCATGTCCCAAACATATTTCTGGCCTGAAAAATGACACTTAGTATTTTCTACCTTGATTATACTCAGCACCTCCAATCAAGTTCAGCATCCTGTTCTGCTAGGCACAATATAGGCACAGTGCCCTGTGAGAGAATTTCTGTACCTGGAAACTTGTGAGAATCCCTCTAGTTTCTGTGGGTAAGGCCTCAGCACACTGGTGATGGAAAAGGAAGTTTTTCTTTTCTTGCCTGTGAATGAAGGATAGCCTGCAGTGCCCAGCGCTGACTGACCAACCCACTAAGCTGGGTAACGACCCACTGCTCCATCTGCATGCAGAACCAGGCCCTAAACACATCAGGGCAAAGAGAAGGTAAAGGCAGGAGCTGAAACATTGAAGAGAGATGGTAAGAAAACAGAAAAAGCACAAAACGCAAACAGGCACAGAGCAAAGACTATCCTTGGGAAAGAGGACTTGAAGGAAGAATAGCTAAAAAAAGCCACCTGAGTCACATGACGTTAAATGTTAGCATTCTGGTTGTTGGATTTTTAAAACAAACAAACAAACAAAAAAATTTGGCCAGGCTTCTTCCTAGCTGCCTTCTTTTGGTAAACTTTACCTGGTCTAGTTTCTGTGCCTTTCTCCTTTTCTGCTGTTTATAACAGCAGACGATGATGAGCTGAACCCCCTTCTTTGATGCAGATAAGGCTTAATTTCTGTGTCAGTTAAGGTCACTTGTATCTGCTCAGTCTTGTATCTCAAGGGCTTCAATTCATCACAGCCAGCTCAGCCAGAGACTGGGATCATCCGTTTGCAATGGCTGTGAGTCTGGTTCAGAATCTCAATGCAGGCAAACACTCGCCAAGCTTTCCCCTGGTGCACATGCAGAAATGACTAGAGAAAAATCCAGGCTCAGGCACATTCGCGATCACTGCCCATGCACCTCCAGCAAGGCCAATGTTTTTCTTCCAAATCTTCACTGAGAAGCTGACTCCCCTCTGCTGTGTATTAAACTGAACTGTACAGGAAGGAGGCAGGGTATTGCAGGGCTGATTCTACTGATTTGCAACAGCAAAATGCTCTGTCGTGCCATATGCTGAGAGCACATGATGGATCTTGTGCTGCATGATTGGCTTCAAAAGCTGGATTTTATGGCCAGAGAAACTGGCTATAGGGTCTTCTGCAGGCTGATTCAGAAACAATGAGCTTCAACATGGAAATTCAGGTGCCTAAAACGTCCACATTTGGGCATGCGAATCCCTTTCTCTGATTTTTTTTTTTAGAAGTGGCATGGGTAAATTCTTAAATACTTAATCAGCCAACATGGAAAATGCTGCTCAAAGCTGTCAGGTTACAACCTGTGCTCATCCTTAGCAGATTAACGCCACTCCCTTGAACCAGGTTGCTCTATTCAACTCCCAGTGCTCAAGATTTCAAAACTTGGTCAGCTGTTGTAACGCACTGTCCAGACACACAAAGCAGCACAAGACAATTTCACAGATTTCAACACTCGCTATTTAAGAATTGATATTAACTTAGTTGATTAGCATGTAGAAGGGACAGAGAAGGAAAAGGGGAGAGGAAGAAAGAGCGTGGAGAAAGTAAGAGTATGTCAAGTCTGACCTGATATTAACTTAGTTGATTAGCATGGTTAGAAGGGACAGAGAAGGAAAAAGGGGAGAGGAAGAAAGAGCATGGAGAAAGTAAGAGTATGTCAAGTCTGACATGGCTCAGCTGATAAACGTTCCCATTCCAGAGAAAGCATTCAGAAAAAACGTGCGTCAAAAGCAAAGAAAGTCATGGAGGGGAAGGGAAGGTCGAGGCCTCTCAGCTAGCTGTCTCCCTTACTCAGACACCCTCTACAATCAGCACAGAGAAAGGAGCTGCAGGAGATTCAACACCGCACGCTGAATAGAGGAGCCCTTTTCCCTCAATAGCAAAGAGCGGCAAGGGAGATGTGGTGGCTGACTTACCTGGCTAATCTGAGAGACCCAAGTTGGGTATCCCTCAAAAGAACACAAAGAAACAAAACAAAAAAGAAAGTCCAAACCTAGTCACAAGCAAGCAGTTGCAGCTATAGCATTTCCAAGGTATCGTGGTAACTCACAGGCTCAGATGTGTGAAATTATTTAGGTTGGAAGTTACTTAGCTCAACCCCTTGCTCAAAGCAGATCCAGCTAGATCAGGTCACTTTACTGGTTTTGCTACCAAGCCTCTTCCTCCTTGACTTTCTTGCTTGACTTACCCCCAATTAAGGGAGGGCTTATCTTCCTTGATTGTGTCTGAGACGGTGGTGAAGGAAGTGGTGGGTCCCGGGCTTTTTCATCCCTACCCCGCTGCTTGCTGACAAGCGATCCTGGGAAGTCCTCTGTCCTGGGAAGCACACTGCCTCCACCAGCAGCTACCACAAGCAGATCCCAGAGCTTTTCAAATAGGGCATAACCTGCTCCCAGGGAGGGTCCTCTGAATCCACAGAAGCAACACTTTAGCCCAAAGTCTGAAACTTAGGAGACTGTATCCCTCCCTACAGTCTTGGTGAGCTATAGCATTCCCCACTATCATCTGACATGCCTGTTATCCAGCATGGTTTAGTGACTTTCTGAGCCCTAGCTATTTGGCCTCCTTGCCTGGGGGTGGTGAGGAGCTTCAGAGGCCAGCTGCTTTGCAGGGCTATGAATTTCTTTACATTGTTTTCCAGTTTCTTTTTTTCACTGACCGTCCCCTTGTGTCAGGCTATCAGGTGCCTGCATTCATCCTGTTTACCTTTTTTATACCATTAATGACTGTCTTCTGCTTTGGCCAGATCCCTCTATAAAATTTCCAAACCTACCACAGAAGGATTTCTTTCCTTGGTTGCCTTTTTAGCATGAAAATGAGCTTTGTGAGCAACGCAAGCAAATTATATGGCTAGGTAAAACAGTGCTTCTTCACTGGGGCCTCCTGGAAATTAGTTGCCAAATCCTGACCTGAACTCCTAACATATTATAAAAGGGCATTATTTTGGAAAATTTGTCTGCTGCATGGGCTTCTAATTGTTTCTGCACATCGAGAACATAAGTGAGCACAAAGTAATGATACCCAGGAAGAAATGTGGGGAAGCATAACATTTTGTTTTTCTGCCATATTAAGGACTGTCATTGTATCACATTCACCCAAGGAGCAAGCAAGAAAATTGCCTCTAAGCAGCAACTTAGTGAACACCAATGCAGTAGAATCCACTCATCATTTGCCCCACTTCTATGGAGAGAAAAGCTATGCTTGAGGAAGAGGCAGGATTGACAGTTCAAATGAAAAAAAAAAAATGAAAACCCAAGGCCGATAGACAGTGAATAATCTGTCCCTCTGTCAGGTTCAGTAATACCTTTGAAAAGCATAGCCATAATCTGACACATCCGCAGTGACCTTCTGAATGCAAAAAGAGGAGGAAAGATATTTGAAGAATTTTTCGTACTACGTCATCGTGAAAGGCTACCGTTGAAAAAGACACTTGATAAAAATTAGTTGGTGCTGCCTCAACTCTCAGCTGGGCAGCAGACCTGGAGCCAGCCCCTGAACTTCACACTCCCCTGACAGTGCTGGCCCACATCCTCGCTGTGCCACACGCTTCTCGTGATGATTTTTTTTCCGCTCAAGAAGTCTCAACAAGGAAAAAACAAAAGGACTATTATGAAAGCTGTCCACAAAGGATCCCGACTACTCTACGTCCTTGGCGCTGAAGCACTACCAACACTTATACAGGCTACCAAATTAGGCTTTAGTTTCCCGGTACAATTCACTGCTTTTTGAAAATGCTGGCTTAAAACCGTTCCACCTCTTCTCCCACCCCACAGGTATGCCTGCCCACAGCCCAGCCATTCCTCTCAGTAGGTGCCAGGTCAGCTCTTCACTAAGCCAGGTAGCGAACACGACCAGGGAACTGAGGCAGCTTTAGAAAAACTACCCTCCCACTACCTCCCTCCCCAGAATGTTTTTTCTGTTGTTTTTTCTCTGAAAAGGTGAGCCAGGCTGGCACCCTGAGTAGAGTGGCAGTTCTGTGCAGTCGCACAGAACAATGGATGGAGATGCTGCTTTGCCTTAGGGGTGCAAGGTAGCGGCGGCAGTAGCTAAAACAGGTATTGCTGTCAAAAAACCTGTATCACGGAACCACAGCCTTAATAAAGCAGTGTTTTACCCTCATTTTGCAAAGGGTTTGATGACTAACAAGTGGCAAGACCAGGTACAAAGACTGCTTGTCCTCCTTTGTCATGATGATTGATGATAATGTAAAAGTTAATGGTACTTTATTCACCCATCAAAATATTATCCCCCCCGGGGGGGGTACAATGTGGCAAAGATAAATGAGGAGATGAGAAGTCTAGCACTGTATATTTGCTCCTGAAGTCTCCTGATTTATGCTGCACAGGAGGGACGCCTTGCACTGAGCTGATGTGTGGCAGAGGCGTGCATCTGTTCAGTTATTTCGAATAGTACAAAGACAGCTGCCTGCTTCATCAAAAGCACCCGCGTGTGCACTAAGAGCGTGAAAGGCCACGTATATATAAAACAAAAGTACATGAAAAGTATCTGTCAAGGGTACTGCATCGGGTTCTGTAACAGATTGTTTTGTGAACACAGGAGTCTGGGGAAAGCACGATTATTAGGATTTAAAATTACTGGTCATGCTTTTCACTAGTGATTAGCAACTAGAAATGTCAGAGTTTTTACAGAACCCTAAAAGAGCCACTCATGTTAAATTCCAAAAATCTTTCCTCCATAATGTTGGCATGAAATGAGATTTTAAAGGGGAGAAAGAGTTTAAGTGTACATAGAGTTCTCCACTGCTTGGAAAGCACTGATTAGCTGGCTCCTCCCAACACTAACTTTCTTCACCTTCCCATCCCAGCGGATTTGAGGAGCTACATGAACTCGGGCAGTCAGCCTACTGGCATTAATCATCTCCAAGATTACTCTCACTATAAAGAGAAGAACACTTGCAACATCTATCTTTATATTGCTAGTACCTCCTCCACTGAGGAGCTAGGTTAGTCTAACTGGTGTCAACTGCAAAACCAGCTGCTAAACCACATATGTAGGTGTACAACAACCCTGGTCAAAGCTAGTAGGGAAACTCAACAAATCCTTATCTACAGTAGTTTCTGCACCTTAGATAAGTGTTGCTTAACTTTTTTTGGACTACAATAACCATGAGAAGGAACAACGTAAAAAAAGAGAATGAAAGATCTGTAAGAGGTGCCTAAAGGCAATAAAAAATGCAGTCTGTGTGAACTATTCAAATAGATCCAGTCCTCATCGCTCAGCAGCCAGCAGGGCCCATCTATCTTGTATTAGGTTTTTATGGCGTGCTTTTGCCTTGAGCAGGACTTTTGAGCTGTGACTATCTGAATGGGGAATATTTAAATTTAAAGAAGAGAGTGATTGTAAATGTGTCATTTAAGTACTTTACAAACGTTATTGCAAAAGGTAATGCAATTCAGAAGCTGCCTCTTTTCAATTAGTACAGAGGGTAGGAGCCAGGCAAGCCCACTCCACTGTTTTAAAGCTTTGGTACAGCAAGCAAGGAAGCATAAAGCGCAGTATGTAAAACACGAGCCCCGACCCGCCTATCCACAAGTTCACCCATTGCTCTCCTTACTGGAGTTGTCCAGGGACACCTCAAACAAGTCAAGCGTAACGTGTGCTCTAGGGTGTGTAAGATTAGATTTCACAAAACAAAATGTATAAATAAGATTTGTCTTGATTTTTAGTGCCTAAGAGGCCTTGTATTTCAGCCATTTGCTACCCAAAGCTGAGATTATCAGCTCTTTCTGGGCACCTCGGAGTTGGCCTTTCAAAACTCCAAGCTCACATCCATATTTTCCACATGCAGTACACACAGGGCACTTGTTGGAAAGAGATGGGACTGATCCCTAATTAGCAGTTATCTTCTTAATAGTGGCAATAACAGAAATTATTCCTCAGGAAATAAGTGCTCCATGAAAGAGAATATATAGTCAGCCCGAATCTGGACACAGAAGGAACAGGTGGTGGATACATCCTCACTATTTTTATTATGAAGAGCCACGTGTTAAATCTGTCATAAAGCCCTAAGCCTTCAAAATGGTTGCAAATCAAGAATTAAAAACAGCACTCGCTCTCCCTAACTTCAGTTGCACTGCTGATGATAAAGCTATGCATCGGCACTAGAAACCATCCCTGTTAAACGTCCCATTTCATGCCAGAGGGGCAGCCCAGGAGACAGCAGGCTTGTAAATGGTGCTGGGTATAAAGACAAAGAATACCAGAAGGCAGCAGAGGAAAAATACATGGGGAGGGTCCAGATGCGTTGGTCTCACACGTGTGATAAAGCTCTGGCTGCTGCAGCAGACAGTGCTGAGAGCCTGTCACAACTGAAAGGTATTGGTCCCGTGGCCTGATTTGCTCTCCAAGTACCAGTCCCCGGCCTTTGTTTGCTATTTAATAAAGGCATTTCAGTGGTTACACATCCCAGGTGAGAGACACGGCGAGGTAATACATCAGTCCTGCTGCTGAACAGAGCATTAGCATCTGGAGGATCGCAAAGTCTCAACATGTGTTACCCTGTTTAATGTCTCTGCTAAAGACACTCTGAGAAGAAATATCTGTGATGGGCAGCTCTCAAGAAACTGCAGAATCAGCTCAGAGGGAATTTGCTGTGATCATTACCTGAAAACAGCTATTGAAGGCAACCCAAAAATATGTGAAGACATCAACTGAAATGTTCCCTATCCTTTGAGATCATTCCCTTTGAGCAAAAGCATCCCCTTTTCCTTTCAGTGAAGGTGGTTGTTCTATTTCCTCTTCCCCCTCTCTCAAATAAAAGACCAGATCATTAGCAACTGCTACTACAGCTGGTATCAGTGAAGCTAAACTGCTTTATCCCAGTTAAGCGCAGAGGAAATAAGCCCTAGATTTTGTGTAATACTTGTAAAGTGACTCCTAGCATATGATTTTTCTGTGATCTCCACTTTCCACACCTTACAACTTTGCCAACCTTCTCTTCCATCTCAGGTTATGTGGACATAAACATAGATGAGCCAAAAAATACCAAATTCTCTCAGATTTAGGAAAAGTCAGGTTAAATATACTACATATTTTTACCAAGAAACCTGGGTATGAGAACTTAAATCAAGTGTAGCATGCAGCTGGAGATGTGAATTCGTATCTTCCATTCTTGGTATGGTACAATATCACAAATATTCCTCCATTTGTAATTCAGCAACAGTGCAGACGTTACATTTGGGGTTGACAGGCTTCTAGGAGAAGGTAGCCCCCTTTCCTACTCCTTTCCACCCCAAAATCCTTGCTCTTCAACAGTCAGGTATTGCTGCCCATGTACGAGAACAGAAACCAAGGACGTGCAACATGATTCTGCCATTCTCCCCGAAGAGGAATGTGCCATTCTCCCCAAAGAGGAACGCTTTCCCCCAGAGTTTTTCACAATGACAACACATCAGAGTGCACACACCAGCCCCAAAAGGATGCCAGCCTTCCCACAAGCCTTTATCAAACAGATCCCTCCAGTCCAGATGTACTCTGTGTCCATGAGCTGGCATGTTTCCCATCTGATGTTCTAGATATCGGAGCAACTTGATTTTCTTATGGCAAGTTGCGAAAAAAACTTCTCACCTCCTCTGCTTTCTGGTCAATGTTTAAATGTCCAGGTATGCTGTATCAGTGATGAGATTCTGTGCCACAGGAATGACAGAACTAGCATGAACTGGGAACGCCACACTGGCTTGCACCAATGGCCAAGCATGAAAAAAAAAAGTAGGATCACCTAGAAAGTCAGAGAGAGAAACAGGTGACCTGTCTCCTACATGTATGTGCTTATACCTACTGTCAAGGTATATTGTCATACAAACACCACCCCCCACATACACACAGACCTTTGAAAAACACCTGTATGTTTAAAATGCTGCCCATTGTCCACGAGTTTCTTCCCAGGAAAGGCTCGTCTACTGGGCAGATATGTACAGATTGCACCATCATCACTCAGCGCCAGGGCTCCTATGAATAATGCCACACTTTATTTTTTCATATTTATTAAAGCAAATAAATATATAAATCACAGCTCCCATTCTGTTTTCTGTGATGGATCATAAATTCCTCTGTCATCAATTGATTTATTTGTCATCAGCAACCTTGCTCTGACTTACATTCTCCCAGCGAGGATTGAGCAGTAACAAATCTATGCCATATAGAGAATTCACTTGTTTAGATGAGAAGCAACTTGCCACCACCTCTACCATAAACATCATACACCTTTAAACTTAAAAGCACTAGAAGACCTCAGCAATCAAGGGAGAACCACCACTGGTTAAAGGCAGATCCTAAGTAGGCAGATGAAAACAGCTCCTTGCAGTTTCACTAAAAACAGCAAAGCAACATTTTAATCGAACAGTATTCATTAGAATTGAAAACATTTAATATCCTGGTACGCAGCAATACCAGGGATACAACTAAAATCTGCCGCAGCCTCTCAGTTTTCTGGTCTTAAGTGCGAAGTCCACTTCTGCACTCTTGTCAGTGTTAAGCACATACGTCAGTCCAGCACAAAGCCTGTCCCAAGCTTAGGAGACATTAGACCAGTGCAGTTACCCAACACGACTCCAGGACGGCCTTTCATGCCCCACGTGCCCTGTCAGCACAGGGTAAGTTGAGTCGGCCTTTGGCACAGCTGTGAGGAAAAACACAGCGTGATGCAAAAAAGAGACCATGGCAGGATGTAACAGGGGTGCAGACAAGTCCACCTGACCTGGTTCAAATAACATGAAGGGGAACAGCCTCCCTGAACTGATCGAAATCTAATGCATACAACACTACTGAACATCCCAGACATCCAAGGCGGAGCATTTCCCTACCCTCTCAGATATTCTGTAGTAGAAAAGCTTTAGGCAGCTGTGGCCGCCAAGGGTTTGCAGGCTCATGTAGGACCACAGTACACTAGTCCTAGGAAAGCACCATGCAGATGTGCTATATACATCATTCTCTCTTGCTCTGCTACTCTCGGGGGACCATGGTGAAGTTCTTTGCTGAAAAGAGGGTTGTGGGAAAGGAGCTTGCCTGTGAACAGAGAGGTGTTAGCAGGGGGCCAGGCTACCGGCCCAAGAATCACAGGGCATGGAAGAAGGAATGGATTTGGTGTGGGGTGGGGTATTCTGAGCCTATTATGCACTTTCAATCAAAAGGAAAGGATTCACTAGACCTAGGCAAAGGTAGTTTGCAAAGAGACACAAAATGAAAGGACCATATTAAAGTGAGATGTGGAAAGGGACAGATGAATCAACAGAGACCAAGGCAGCGATGGGAAGCAATTTGTGGTGTGAAGGAACAGGATGGAGGAAAGGAGCAGTTGAAGATCACAATAAGCAGAAAAGTGTGAAGGCTTGCAAGAAGATACTCAACCTGCAGAGACCGCGAACTGGAAAGTGAACACTATCCATACGAGTGTTTGGGAGATTCTTTGCTTCTATAGTCTTGATGACATGATTCTTTGCAGATGTCTAAAGCAACAAAACTAGTAATTCCTCTATTGTCCAATCTTTGTGCTGAAACATCAACATACACTTTAGAGCTATCTCTACTTTCTCTTGTTCTTCTCTTTTTTCCTTCTTAAGCACCTTGGACGAACAACAAATGGCTCAAAAGTGATGAGCTGGGAATGGTATTTAACTGAAGAGTCATTAAACATCGGTACACTGAACAATGCTCCTCGAAAAAAGGAGCCGTAATTATTTCCCTCCTTTGAGTAAGTCACAGCAGATAAAGATGAAAGGCCTACTACATTTTCAGGAAATTTATTACAACTTACTTAGTGCACAACTTAAGGCATTGAAAATGGCTAGAGTCAGGAAGTTTTAAAGTCTGTGCTCTCAAAAGCAGAGCCACTTAAAACTGCCTTTTGCACATTTAGGACTAAAATGAAAGTGCACTCCATGGGCTATTGATTTATTCCGGCCAACTGTAACTTTAGAGAACACATCTCGTTATAAAATGCTCGTAGATGTTCTCCTAGTTCGTGGTTCATTTACAGATGATTATAGCACTGTTATTTCATACATCAGTGCTTCGTAATAAATAAAAGCATTGCCCTGGAGGGCCTTCAGTGTAATCGACATTTCTTCCAGGCACGTTCACTTTGAAGATGGTGAGAAACTGCAGGAACTCCTTCAAGGACAATAGGCTTACAAGGGCACCCTATAAATTTTATGAAAGCCTGCACATCAATTTGTCCATGTGAGGCCAAATGATGAGTTCTCCTCCCAGTAAGACGACTGGCAATTCTTCAGTGTGTCTCATCGTTTACCTGTTTCTTTGAAAGCAAAGATTCACAGGGTGATTTCAAGCACACAAATGGCTGAAAGTGAAACATCTCATTTGACAGATGTCACAGCACCAGCTCACATTTGACCTGAGCTCCTAAATTGACTAGGCTTATGGTTCACAAGTTCTTGAGATTATTCCCCCCCAAAAAAACGTTAAGCTTTTTCACTAATGTCCACACAGTGCGTGGTACTGCTGGAGATTAGGGAGCTCTAATGCTTTTTAGCTGGTAGGGATCTCCACTGAGATCCAGAATCCAGACCTACTGCCCAGACGCAGTGTGTGACCCCTGTTCCAGCCTGCTGGGGTGCCAGGAGCGGTGCTGGCATGTGTCATTTGTCCTCAGCACAGCAGGGAGATAAGGCCCAGAGATTTCACCTAGGGTTATAAATTGCGGTGGGGATGGACCACACGTCCCCAAGGAAAGAGCCACCCTGGTTGACATGCGCTGTGATCTAGGGCAAGACATATCTCTGTAAAAATAGAGCAAAAGACTTGATCACCTTTTGTTAAGTGTTTTTACAGCCTTAGACAACAGGCATTACATAAATATGAAGGATTCATTCTATAATTAACATATGCACTGTCCTATAAAAGCACTTCACACCACTAAAAGCCTAAAGAGTGCACCTGGACAATTACTTTTACATCACCGTAGGGTTTTAAAATTTTATCTTGTTTAATTTCCAGTGAAAGCACTCCTCCCATACCCATCCTCTATTTAATTTTAGTTGTGGTCTAAGTGCTATTTCTAAGATGTAATAGATTTTAAAGTTAAGTGGCTCCCTACCACAAAACAGCATAATTCATGTAAAAAATAAACCCAACAAAGTTATCAATTCCAGATGACCCAGTTGGAAATCACAGTTCAAAACAGAATACAGGACACCCTCATGGGTTTCTGTAGACCCCTGCATTGGAGCCATAGCAAATACGCATGTATTTTATGGTACAACACAAACAGCAGCTTGCAATACATATCTCAGACAGCAAAGTCCCCAAACTCCTCATTTTTTCCCATGATCCAACCGCTGCAGCCAGCTTCGGCAGAGAGAGTTGAGATTGAAATGCAAAAAACTGTAGCAAAAGAAGTAATGAAAACTAGCACCAAATTATAAAGCAGTAAGGCCCTTGTTCTTCAAGCCTGTTTGGGAGCTTTCCCAAATTACTCACATGGCACCGGTCTGAAAGAAGACAGGGTTTGGTTTTTTTTAACCATTCACCTGCCTCAAAGCCCTCTCTAAATGCAGTTTAGTAAGAGTGGATACATGCAGGCCAGCTCCATGATTGCCTAAGTTTTATTACATCCAAAAGCAGTAGCATTCAAGAAAGTCAGGGGAAAACATGGATTTTTATTCAAACCTCTCCACAGTTTTTATATCAATATACAGTTGACATATGTGTGTGCACACCCAAAGCACTACTGAGGGTGAGGGTTGAATTTTCCTGTCCAGCTCCCCAACAATGTAAACCCAGGTACATATGAAATATCATATACTAAAACTGTATCCTCAAATAACAGCAGCAACAGCAAACGCTTGTCCTGGAACACCACCAAGGAACTTCAAGTCCCCTTTGTACCTCCTTTTAAGTGTCTGAAATTGGGCACCAGAAATCGTGACCCCAGAAACCACCATTACACACATTCACTATGTCTGTGCCTTTTATGTATACATTTAGTATAGTCTCTAGCAACATACAGATGTATTATATACACTAATTAACAACAACTTATTTTTGAAGAGCGGGAACAAGTTGAAAATTTCATCGAAATGCCTTCTCCCTACACATCCAATTTTCTCATGAGTCCGTATCTCCACTCTCACTCTACTACAGTTGGATTCAACTAGTTTAAACACAGCTTCAGTGACGCCATCTCATGTGCTAAGTGTTACACTGAGCAGCCAGAAGCAAAGATGTAAAGAGGAGGAGGAGATGCCACTTGGCTAGAAAATGAGCCAGGAATCAGATGCTAGCCAGGGAAATAAATTGACTTCCGCTGAAGAGGGGTTTTTTTTTATTAAAAGATTAAAAAAGCAGATTGTCTGGCTGAAAAATGAACAGGTGGTGACTGTACTTAAATTCTCTTTTGAAGCACAGCCCAGGTTCAAGAATTAATAGAAATGATTGCTGAACTGTGAAAACATAGCATCATCCTCGTCATCAGTTATACCCATCAGAACAACAGTTCACTGTGAGTCTTCGCCTTACAGCTACACCAAGACACGGTGATGCGAGGAAGTCTGTTGCAGCAGACAGATGTCTATAAAGAAAAATCACAGACAATGACAGGTTGTGGCCTGATGCTAAATTTCACCGAGCTGGTCTCTATGAATTCAAATGGGCCTTAATCTCTTTCCAAAACTCTTTGTATGGAGTGAGGGATGGGGGATCAGTGCCTGTGCTTTTCTTCAAACAGGAAAATGCTACGGATCTATGGTCAGATTAGCAGTGGAGGAATTTCTATGTCAAAGTGATGACCCGAACGTCCAAGAGTGAGATTTAAGTGTCCTGCCAAAAAACGTCATTTAAAAACTAAGATTCCATGCATACTGGACTGGCTAGAGGAGATTTTTGTCTTAAAACATCAGTCTGATCAGTTGTGAAATAAGATGCCCAAGGCTTCAGCCAATGCCCACATTATTCAGGATCTCAGGAGACAGATACACGGATTGAATAAGGGAAGGCTATGCATGAGAGACCAGCAGGCACTGAGTCTTTCTAACCACCAAGGGTCACTGTTGATTCACTCAGCTGAGGAAACAATGGGGAAAGTACTTTTGATTATAATAACAAGAAACTTGTCTGAGCAGGCCCTCTGAAGCCCTGTCAAGGCTCGATGATGCTCTTCTAGGAGACTTCCCACGGCAACAGCACCCCTGACTGCAGCCACAGCCACTAAGACGGGATGCAGGTTGGTTGCAGCTGCCCTTCAATTACAAATTTCTCCTCGATCATTTACGTCTCACTCCAGAACAAAGTGTTCTAGCAAGATCCTTAACTTATACATGCCCACGGACACCAACAGCAACTTGGATATCTGACCTGTCATCCCCAAGGTATGTATTAGCCATTAGCAAATCTCAGCCTGGAATCTCTAAGCTTTCACCTTTCTTTGCATAGGCGAAGGAGGGGTCACAGGACCCTCCTCTCTGTTGCCACGATAAGAACAATTCCCTATTTTTTTTCTTGGAAATAGCCTTCTTGTTGGTTTCTGACTTTTTTCCTTCCTTCAGGATAGTTCTCAAAGCTCTGTCTACTGGGCTAATACCAGCTGATTTCACTACTCAGCCTTACATTATTTTCCTTCTTGTTCCAAGAATTGCTATCATGTCATCATCTCATTTAACAAAGGAGGAAAAGATGGTTTTAAGTACCAATTTACTGTATCTCAAGCCCTGTGTCTTCAAATGGCAGGGGGAGAGAAAGAACTTCAGTGTTAATGAGACAACGTGCTAACTCACACACCAGAGTGCTGCATTACCTCAGAAGGCGGCAGCACATCTTACATACATGTAGCATTTCAGCTTTTTTTCCCTTTTAAAAAAGAACAGTGTGCAGCCAGAAACCACCCAAATATGACTAATTTACGCACTCCGGAATAATCCAGCTGCTACACTGCAGCTTCGCACCTGCAATCGCACGCTGCAGTCTGCACAGGCTCTGCAAACATTCATGAGGCTTTAGGATATCTCACACCTACAAACAGCCCAGCTGCAGTAAGCTCACACCAGGCTGGGGAACTGGGCAGGACGCTCTGCAACAGCAGACCCAGGTTGAGCCATACCTGGGTCTCGACACTGCAAAGGTGGGAGAAGCCTATGGAGTACTCTGAGCTCTCCCGGCCGTCACTAAGGCAGAGCAAGTGGCACCTGAACCAGGGAAAGGAGTCAAGCACCAGCCATGGAGAGAGACAGGGAGGGGAATGAAGACACGAGCATTTTTAAAAGCTTGTACAGGGCAGCGAGGATTGGGAGAAAAGCAAACTAAGATTTAAGAATAAAGGGGGGAGCAGGGAATTGCAGCTGGCTGGGCAAAGGCACGGAAACTGATAAGAAAATACTGTATTTGATGGGGTTAGGAGAGAAACTGTAGGTTGAAGGTACACAAAAGTTGCTAAGTGATCAAGGGCACAGGGACTGAAGCAGAGCTATAGGGAAGGGGCCTGACACTGGGAAAAGACAGGCTTGGAACCAGAATAATCTAGGAAAAAGAGACAAAAGAGGTCGCTCTTGGGAAAACAGGCACATGCATAAATCCTGCACTCAGGTGAATACCCACCCCCTGACCAGGGTGAATGCTTCTCTGCTGCCAACAAACCCGTGTGCAATCTGCTGGCAAAGCACCTCAAAAAGAGCACTCAGTTACACAAAGATGAAGAAAGACAGAATTTATGTCTTACACTTTTGCTGATGTGAAGTCACTTATGCGGGCCTCCATCTCCACCAGAGGACAAGAGGCTACTCGGCTGCAGATAAAAGCAGGAAACCTTTAGGAAACCTGCTGCAGGAATCGGTGTTAGTGTACATGCAGCCACCAGGAAGATTGGCTGGATGAATATTCAAAGCCCAATACTCGGAGGACAGCAGGTAACCAAGCCTCTTCTGCTGTAAATTTTCAGAAGGAATATGAAGGCAGCAAACTATCTTTAACTCTTCAAATTACATTACACATTAATTGATAATAATAAATATTCCCCGCACATTTCAGCTATAACTTACATCACTTATTTGCATCTCTGTTGAATTAGGGGACAACTCACTCACGGGTCAGGCACAAAAATCCCATTTACCCAGCATCGGCATGATAGCACCTTCACCTGAGATCATCCCTTACGAAAAGGTGCGGCACGTTAACACTAGGGCTTCAGCACACAGCAGGTCCCGCCCTCCACACGTGCGTGTGCTTGCTTAATGCCAAGACCCTCTACGGCCATTAATGGGACTGCTCGTGCGAGGAAACCAGACCCAGGAGTATGGACCATATTAAAGCTCAGCTGAGGAAAAAAAGGGTAAGTCCTGTGGAGGTGGGGCCAAGCAATTGCATGAGAAAACAAATACAGAAGTATAGTCTTGAAGATCAGTCTCTCATACAGACTCACATCTGCAGTATGAGTATTGAAACTTCCCTCTCCAGAGAGGCTACAACCTCACGTCCAGAAATGGAGCGAGGAGCTGTGGGGCAGCCGGCCTTCCCTCTGAACTCCTGCCGGGCATCTGGTCTGCATTGCACGCACGCCTGCAGAACTCCTTGTCTGGGACTCAGAATTGCTCAGTAACAAAACAGTGCTTGAAAAGGAGCTCTGAGCCTGACGATTCAGCATATAGACAATAAACCTTCCTTTAGGAAACGACAAAATAAAATGTGAGCAGGAAAAGAGCAAAGGCTTAATTAATTTGTATCCATTTACTAATGGCAGACTATTCGCACCATGCCAGGAGCCTCCCTTCCATTTAACAGTACAAGAAAGGCAGAGTATTTCTGACCTGCTGACAAGGTTGTAGCTGACCTCAAGCATAATGGACCTAAGTAAAGGAAGGGAAAACAGTACTGTGGTTGTTACCACAAAGACTTGAAAGGTCGTAGTCAGCAGCACGCAATACTCTGAAACGTATGCTACTGAGGGACTGTCACCATAGAAGTTTCAGCTGTAAATATTGTCTCTGCAGTAGCAGAAACAGAAGATGTTTTGTGTTCCTCGTCCAAATTGAATTAAAAAAAAACAAATATCAACCAGTCAGGCTATATACATATACACACAAACACGCACACACATAAATCTTTTATCAGTTGGGAATGTTTCCAGCTTTTGATGCTGTGACTTGAATTAACATTGCAGTTTCTCTCTTTCTCTGAGTTACCCCAAAGCTCTAACAGATTGTGTGGCGCTTGTAGTAGCACCCACCTGGAAGGAACAGAAGGGGAAGGTGGTGAGGGAAAGATGGCAAGGAGCATAGCAAGCTCACAGTGGTTTAGGTAATAAAAGAGAAAGCAACTGAGGCCATTTGACTCTCTCACCAACAGCTGCCACTCAGCTTTAGCACAAGACTGAACTGAATTCTGCCTTCGCAGTCATACACACACAACTCATCATCTTTACCGTGACTGGTTTGCATGAGGGCAAAATTGAGCCCAAAGTGATACAGAACGGCTGTGCCAGCCACTCGAAGAAAATGCCCGGCCACGTAGTGCTGAAAGCTACATTTGAAAAACACATCGGCCGGCCAGACCCAGTCCCCTACTGCCACGATCAGCTGGTCTGTAACTGGCTGCAGCCTGCCACAGTGGGTTCTCAAAACACATCTGAAAACAGAAGATCAATGAAGACACAGAGTGGGCAGCTTCTGCCTCTGCACCAACATTCATCAGCTGAAGCGAGGAAACGCACACCAATCATTTTGTAAAATAGAAAGAGTCACCTTAAGAAAGCTTTGTCACAGCATCCATGTTCTTGCTGTCAAAATAAACACTGACAGTCTGAATGCCCTTTATATAGCTACAGAGACATCAGCCTCTGACAATATTTGATTCTGCTGACATTATCTCTTAAGCTTATTTTGGATTTCACAACACATCTACACTGGAAATGCAAGTACCTAGCAACTGTACCTTATCAGCTGTTCTGGTGGACACTACCTTGGTGCTTTCTATGGACGGAAGGGAGGAAGGGAAGAAGTCCCAGAAATGACATTTGCTTTAAGGCTCTGCACCAGTCGTGCAATCTTCCTGATAAAAGCCAGTAGAATGTGCACCTACTTGGAAGAATGAAGGCTCAAGTCCCCACCTCTCAGTGCAGACTACTTGTAAAATTATGCTCCGGCATTTCTTTCTTTATTTGTGGTAATATGAGTGTGCTGAAACAGAAATGCATGGAAGAGTTCTGCCTAACTTTGAGATCAAAAAAACATTTTCTAAGGTTCCAGGAGAAAAAAAAAACCCAAAACAACACATACCAGACTCCAGCCATACACCCTTCCCTGTTTCTGTGGGATTTTGTATAAACGCTTCAGTGGTATTTTAGAGGCAGTAGCTCACCAACTTGAATACAGAAAACTGCTGGTTGTCCAGGAAAACAGAGCACAAACAGCATCTCTTTGCTATTCTGTTCTAGCATGTCTGCATCTTGTCTTTCCTTCTGTAAGACGTTTCTCCAGGGTAAATCAAACTCCAAGCTCCATTCAGCTCATGGACCTTCCAGGAGATCATCAGCAAAGGCTTATGCATAACACAAGCCATCTTAACTAGTGGATCATACCTGCTTTAGGACTACGATACTACTACTTACATTCTTAACGCATCTCCAGGTGATTAAGGCAAAGAAATTAGGAAGAGCCTCTTACTGAAATCCCTGTGAGAAACAAACATACTGACCACTCATTCATTCATTCAAGGCCCTATGATGCAGACACGTGCTCTTTCTAAATAAAAAGATCACCAAATCTGTTCATGAAGGCCTTGTATCAGCTGTTGGGAAAGGATAACTCTAAGCCATTTAAAGGTAAAATGCATCTGAACAAGAGATGTTTGAGAGTAAAATCTGCTGCCTGCTAAGCATGAGCCCCTGTTTCCCCAGTAGAGTGTTTAGAGCTAGCTGAGGCAATGCCTATGCACACCAAGGTGGGCAAATGCCTATGCTTACTGCGCGCCTGTCAGGAAAAACACACTGCTGGTTATCTCCTGGGCCAAATTCTGACTCGGAGAACTACAAAGCCAAAGTGACCAGTCAGTATCCCAGATCTGTGAATGAGAGAGATGATTATAAGTCCAGATAGACCTGGGGGAGCCATGTAAATGTATTACAAGCACCAAGATTTATATTAATGCCTGGAGCTGACAAGGTCTCCTTATTTAATTGCCCACTCATGACTAAGTTAAGTGAGTCCACGTGGGACCATGAGAAAAGATGAGTGGCCCTGTCTAGCCTCAACACTGAATGCAATACAACACTAATATAAAGAGCGAATCTCCCAAGCACAGATCACTATATTATCAAGCATTTGCTGACAGCTAAAATAATTCAATTTAGGGCGGAAATACACCTTGCAGTGCACAGACTGGTCTCTGCACACTAATCTGGCAATGATCTTGCTAAGAAATTTGCTACTGAAAAACCTCTTTCTCTCCTTTCTTGATAAATGCAATCTTGTGCCGCTTACATTTGTTTAAAATGCTGCTGCAGAGATTCCTCCACAACTTAAAGCTACAACCACAATAACTCCCATGATTGTCTCCACCTGCTCTCAGCTACTTGTTTTAACGCTGAGGGTCCTTCCTGGCTTCTCGCCACACTCACCCTCTGTCACTGACCTCCCAGCTCCACTATACCAAAATCAGTCTGTTTCATTCCTCTGCAAAGCTTTTCAGGAACCAGTTTTGTCCTCTCTTCTCCCCTGGCAGTGCCTGTACATATGGAATAGCTGTTAAAAATCCTCCTGGCCTCCTCCTGGCATCAGAGATCTCATCAGGTAGAAAGGCCAAAAGGCAACCACTAATAGCAACCCATGAGTGGTTGGGCAGATATATATATAGAGAGAGATAGATAGAGATATAGATATATATAGTGTACGCCATTGCCATGTTCTCCCCATTCTCTTGTGTTCTTCATATCCATTTATTGCCTCTGACTTGACTGCACGTTCTTTAGGGCAAGGACTCCTGCATAATAAGCCTTTGTGTAATACAGTATTGATGTCCATGTAGGCTTCTAGGCACAACTGTGACACAAATCCTAAATGACAGTGGTAAGACAACTACTGGCATGAGCTTAAAAGCCAAGCTGAGCCCTTTAGAAAAGTCTGGCCTCAGTGATAAATTTAGGTTTTTAAATAACCCATAGTCCCAGAGCATTCGAGTGACTCATCTACACCAATTAATTTATTCTTACAACACCTAGGCTAGACAGGGAAATTTAAGCTCCCTCACTTAATGACTTTGGGATACTGAAGGGTGCGCAAAGAGAGGGACTGAATGCAAGAGCTGCAGCCTTTGATCTTAACCGCAAGACGACATTTTTGCCCTTTGGGAACCACAGCCTGACTCCTGATCTCAAGTCACCCAACAACATGCTTAATACACTCTCCTGATAATTAAGAAGTAGTATGAACGAGCTGCCTCTAAAGAGCAACATCGCTTCTTACACTTACGAAACAAGGTCAGAGAAAGTTGGACAAGGCAGGTGTTACCCTGTGCAATCCAAAAGGGATAATGCATTTAAAATGTGTGTTACTTAAATCATAAATGGGTAGGTGTGAGCAAAAACTTCAGACACAAAGTATACGTGTTATACTGGGAGAGAGGGAGGAAGGAAAGATCGGATCTGAAATACTTATTTTCATCTTTAAACCATATTAACTCTCTTCCTGACACAGCAAAAAAGAAATGAACCTCTTAATGTATCCTCACAGCACAGTATTAAATAGGAAAGTTTTAGCTCTGCTTTACAGATGAAAAATTGACATATATTGACTTAACTAAACATAAAAGACTGAAACATCCAGCAAATCAAACAGCCCATCTGGCTGAGTACTTTTTGAAGCTATGTAACAAGATGAAAAAGCAAATAACCACTGAAACAACACATCAGGGGAATGCCTGTCTCAGAACAGCCTGGAGCTCTGTGCAGAGGATGGGCAGCCTTGACCCTCAGCCCTTTGCCTGAGACCCAGAGCTGGGTCCAGTTGCCACTTTACCATAGACCTGACCCGAGCCTACCATCTTGAGAGTCCTATTTCTGAAAGGAATATGATGATATTTCCTTTCTGTCTCGCCCATCTAGATCCCAAATTCTTCAACATCACTTACAGTGTGTTCGTAGGGAGCACAGTGCAATGAGATCCAGACCGGGAATGAGGCCATCAAGCCGTGACATGGCAAGCGCGATAACGCCTTCAAGTCAAAGTGACAGTAGAATCACCCAGTTCTCACAACTATGTAGGTGCATAATTACAGTTTACAGTGTATTTGTACAGTCCAGGTGTTTGCCCAAACATCTTAGTGTTAATTATAACCACTGCATTAAGACAGCCTCGCCTGCACTCCCATTAACACCGTGTATGGGTGCTATGAAATGCTATGGCACTTTTCAAGAAGAAACTGGCATTTGCAGAGAGCAAGCATGGATAATACGCAAGACGTTGTTATAATCAGGCATCTTGTAACTGTTCCTAGGTAATTGTGCTTCTGATAATAAGAGCCAGCAATTGCATTTAACTTGCTAACTGCTATTTAGCGATACATTTCTAACAGAAGTTTTCTAAACAAGTCTCAAGAAACACAATGAAGTCCTTTATTGTAAGCAGACTCTTCACAGAGCAGAGTTAGAAATTAGGAATCATGAGTATTTACTCAAAAATCTATAATTCTACGTGACTGTATAACAAGCAACAACAACTGCCTGGTATATGTATATATGATTCAGTGTAACTCTCTTGCCAGCACAGAATACATACACTTACAAGAGAAACAGCTGTAAAAAATTACAAGGGTCATGAATCCTCTCCAGCATGTAAGACTAGCCAGAGGAACTTCCACAGGTTACCCGAGGGACGCCTGTGTCACGCAGGAGAGGGGTGTAGGCACGCTCAGCTAGCAAAGACCCATGCCCCCAGCGCTGTGATGTACACAGCCGGACAGCCTCAGGGAACCACCACCTTTCTGCGGGGCACATTTACCCACCTCAGCAGAGACACAGCCACGCCGATACCTTGACGTGACCTCCAAATCCTGCACCACCTTCAGCGCCAGCTGAGTTTCATGCCGCAGTTTTGGATGCAGAATTCATGGTTTGGCCTTAATAAAATTGCACATTAATTCTGTCCTTTCCTTGAACACTATGAATACGCTGGAAAAGGAATAAAGAACTCAAACATAAAATAGAGTACCCCTTTACTGGCAAAATCCACGTGAAAAATGAACTTTAGAAGAGAGCCTCCTCTCTCCCAGAGAGCCTCAGCCGGTACCACAAGGCTAAAATGACTTAAGTCCAGAAACAACACGAACTATAAGAAACAATAGATTTATTAATTTTTTTTTTTCTTTTTTTTTTAGCATTTAGGCACTAAAGGCATTGAAATGGTTAACCTTGTGTGAAAGAGACTCCTCCTGGAAAGCTCCAGAGTGTTTGACTATGCAGAAAAATAACACCCAGAGATTTTTTTTATTTTTAAGTGTAGTCTAGTGGGGCTGAAAACTGCCATTGTAGAGGAGAGCCTCTTTGAAGAGGCTTCGGTCTCTTAACTCTGCCATGATGCTGAGGAAGTGAATGAAATTGGTGGACTTGAGTAGAGGGTTCATTTTCATTTAGTTCTAAAACAGACATCATTCCTGCCTCCTCCCAACTTACACACATTGCATTTGGATTCCACAGTGAAGGAACAAAGCCCAACAATGGGAAAGAGGAAAAAAAGATGTGTAGCAGAAGTAAGAAACTGGTCTGTAAAGCAAAGCCTAAACAACCCCAGCGTCCTGGTTCCAGCTACTGGGGGGTGCTGTGTTTTGGTTGTTGCTGGGTGGTGCTTGCACCAGGGACTTTTCGGCTTCCCATGCTCTGCCAGGTGCAGGGCAAGCTGGGGCAGGGGGAGCATAGCCAGGGCGGCTGACCCAGCTGGCCAATGGGGTATTCCCTACCATGTGACATCATGCTCAGTACATAATTAGGAGGCGTGGTCCGGGAAAAGGGGGGCTTTCGCAGCTGGGCATCGGTTGGCAGGTGATGAGCAGCTGCATTGTGCATCGCCTGCTTTGTATATTCTATTATTGTTGTTGTTATCATTGCTATTATTACTGTTCTACTTTGTTTTATTTCCATTATTAAACTGTTCTTGTCTCAACCTGCGAGTTTTCCTACTTGTGCCCTCCCGATTCTCTCCCCATCCCACCGGAGGCGGGGGGTGAGCAAGCAGCTGCGTGGAGTTTAGCTGCTGGCTGGGGTTAAACCACGACACCCAGATAAAATCACTTCATCAAGTGCCTCAAAAACAAAGGGCTTCAGCTTAGCAGAGAAAGCAAAACCTTGAATCATTCAAATGAAATCCTCATCTGGGCAAAGTTCACTGTGGTTTTGCCAATGACATCAACAGGGTCAGGATTAGCTTCTCTATGTGTTGAAATACACTAACCTTATTGGGATGATCTTCATTGTAAGGATTCCAGTTAGCACTGTGAAAATCTAATCTAAATTCTGCCTCTGTGCATCACAATAATGCAGTGGCTGCCACAACAGAAAAACACAGCATTTCAAAAGATCCACAACTCATCAGAACAAGCATTTCTGCTGAAATCTTAGTGTTTAATAAAATAAAAACAATGCTGACAATATTAAAAAAAATAAAAATACAGGATACAAGTCATTCCACCCCACAATGTTTCCAGAAGAAAGAGGTGTTTGCTTACTTTTCATTTTTAAATGACTTTCCCTTATTTTAAATTCCATACTTTTTTCTGCATATTACATTTACACTTCAGATGTCAGAATCTAAATGAAATCTTTCTGTTTTGAAATTTGAATTAAAAAAATACAGACTCTAAGTCAAGTATCTCCCTATACACACATGTGAGGCTACGGAGTATTCCTTCGTGAAGTCTTTCAACATTTTTAGGTTTTTCTCCAAGTCAGTAGGAAGCAGAATCCTTAACAAATTTCCAAATGCCAGAGGAAACTGGCCTTCCACCCTCCACGTGGCTATTTCCACACCCCTTTGCATCAACTGATTTTAAATTAAGATCAAGGGAAAGAAAGATGGGCCAGTTTCTAAAGGTAATTAAGGAGAAATTCTGGAAATCCAAAATTTAAAGGTGAATTTTTTTAACTAATGGTATAACTGAACTCACACGGACAACACTACAAAGACACTTCATACTAAAGAGTGGCATCCAAGGCTCAGAAGACAGAGTGTGCAGTTTCCTTGAGTTGAGCAGCCCGTGAAAGCTCCAAGGGGGAATGCCACATTTAACAAAATAAACAAAGCCGGCAACTGTGAAATGAGAATGCTTCACATTCAAGAAGAAAAATTTAAATTAAAAAAAAAAAAAAACAAACAACAAACAAACAAAAAACCCCAAAAAACAGTGAAGTTAATCAACTAAATTTAGTTTTGTGTTACGTTGCAATTGGTCTGTCTCAGAGATGACTCTGCATCAGCTCTTGAGTAATTAGGACTGCAGCTAGTAACGAGCATCTCAGCAGCTGCCGCTTTGTCCGGATACACATTGTAAAATATCCATAGAGAAACACGGCAGTGTTATCGCAAGCTGCCTGTCTGAAAACACCACACCCACGCGGTCCCTGCTCCCACTCAGACAGGGACTGACAGGCAATCTCAGCAGACAGTGCAAGAGAGCACATCGTGTCGGCAGTCAGCAGAGCTACAGCTCGAGCCAGTCCAAAGTAAACATCCCTCAAACACATACAAACGTGGGTGTTGAGTCCTTTAGCACCGTTTTGTTCTACAAATCCACATCTATGAAGCTGCTCTGTTTTTTATATATACAGATATAAACACATATATATATATTCTTAGATAAATACCTAAAGAGTACAGGAAAGACATTGTGGGAACCATCTAACGTGAGACCTTGAAAGCTGGAATTCACTGTGCTTACCACTGTGTTTATGCGATTCATAAACAGTGCAGTGGAAACTCATTAATCACTTTTTCAGCAAGTTTTCCTCACTAACACTTAGTACATGGAGCTAATCACTTTTTCTCAGTATATGAGCTTTAATCATAGAAAATACATGTTTATACAAATTATTAATTAATCCCTTCTCAATATCTACTGTACCTGAAACATCCGGCATTTTTCTCTCTTAATCAACACAGTTCCCACGGGCTTGCAGTTTTAAACACAGTTATTTTAAATAACTCCTGTTGTCAACACCAAATCATGTTTTGTGCCTTTAGATGGCTGCAAATATAATTACTAGAGAGAATCCATCAATTGCTAACCCCTGAACATGTCTGTTGAGACAGAGGCTCAGAGAGGACATGCATTCCTCTGTTCCTTGCCATCTCCTGCACACTGATACTGGTCTGCAGGACTGTTACAAAAGAGCACAGAAGACTGCTTGAAAGCCATCATGAGATAGGAAGTCGTCTGCTTTATACAACTCTCAGTGGGCAGCATGCATACAGACTAAGCAAGGAGAGTCTTCTCCTTCCTATTCCTTGTCAGGAAATAAACGCCTGATAAAGGGATCACATGCTGTAAGAATACCTGTTTTATTTTATTCTCTATTACCAGAGACCAAGGACTAAGGGAAGAAGGATGAACTTCTTTTTTTCCCCCCACAAGAAAAGGTTCCCTATAGGTCTGGAAACAGCTACCATGGTTCACAAGAGAACCTAGCGTATATCTTCATATACATTTCCAGCCTAGTGTTTCAAGCAGACTTCAGCCCCTGAATTGGGCTAGTCCACCGTTTTTTCCAGTTCAAGGTAGAAAGCAGGAAAGGCAACCGGACTTCAGAAATGCTGAGGAACAGTCTGGTATCCAAAGGGCTATAAAAAGAGAGCTCCACATTTCAAATTGGACTGGGCCTTTCAGTGCTATACTGGGGACTTCAATCCCAAAATACTCTGGCGTAAGAGTGGTGGCTCACCAAGCAACCAGAAAGCAGGTATGGCAACAGGAGGACAGCGGGAGAGAAGGCAGGGGCTGGGAGCTGCCAGGTGTAAAAGCAGGTCACAGGCTGGTAGATACCGTCCCAGAGCAGAGAGGTTTGGAGCTACCTGACGTTGGCCCCGCGCCCACGGGTGATGTGGAACAGTCAGACCCTTGCATTTCCATGAATGCCAGCAGGGTGCGAGGCAGCTGCAACGTCCAGAGTCTGCAGTAGAAAGAGGAGTGCTCTCTACCCCTCGCTTTCATAGACAAAAAGTCCTCCCACGTAGTATAAAGCTGCAGTGCTTTCTAAAGCTCCCTCTGTGAGGACCCTGGTGTTGGCCTTTCCATTACACGCAACAAAAAGTGTTTTCTCACCTCTGACACTGAAGCGAGTCCTATTTCCAAAACAGCTGTCTTCCACCATTTGTCACATAAGAGAAAGCCCTGAATAAATGGAGAGTACATTGACCTGTGGCTAAGAAAAATGTTGCTAAGACACACAGCTTAATTGCATCTGTCAGAAATGTATTCGTGCTCACTACACCCGATGAATCATCACCACACACTTTCTGACTGCCAGACAGAACTCTGTAAGGACAACAGAAGCCTTGGAACTCAGCCACCTAGAAATCCTTAAATAAAAGTCTATAAATAATAACAAATCTATTATATGGGTCTTCATGCAGGTATCTTGGACAAATTCCTTGTCATGGACTAAAACCATCGTGCTTACAGTCTTCCTGAAGTTTCACAGAAGGGTCTTATCACTTCCTCTCCCCACCCTTCAAACTCGTATCGTATCATCTGAAATAGTTATCACAGCCCCCCATCCCAACTACATTTCAGATGGAAGATAAGCTAATTTTATTGGTTTGTATTTATTTTGTTTCAGGTTCAGTTAATACTTGCAGTATGTGATCGGTGATTTCATCTGCAGGATGAGGAACATACAGCATACCATCTTAGAAATAAACTACATCTCAGTGACTTCACGATGAACTTTCTTGTGAAAAAGCCAATTTAATGTTTAAAATATGGCAATTCTATGAATCTTGTAATGGTGTTGCAATGGAGTTTTGCAAACCTAGAGCTCAGAATAAGGTAAACCATACACATATTTGTCAGCTGCTTTGTTTCAGTCAGAATTAGAGATACACTCATCACAGCAGAACTCCAGATTACTTCTCTAAGCATGATTCGGTTTTCCAGGTACAGCTTTGTAAGCAGGATGTCTTAAGCAAAAAAGCATACCAGAATACACTGAAGTAGCAGGAACCTCTATTCTAAATTTATATTTAACTAAATTTAAATTTCTTTCAGTTCTTTCCACCAGAATACACTGAGGTAGCAGGAACCTCTGTTAAAACTAAATTTAAATTTCTTTCAGTTCTTTCATCATCTTTTCTTCTCTCTTCAATCTCACCAAGGTTTGCCTACAGTCTTTCAGAGTCTACATCAATATGTAGACCTGGGCTATCCAACCCCCAAATCCCTTTCTAGTGTCTCCCCCTCGCATCCCATCTAAGCTTAAAGGCAGGTTCTGGCTACAAGTTTCCAGGGGTTTATGTGAAATGCAATTACATTTCCATGAAGGTAAAGGAGTCTTATGTTCCACTTGAAATACTTTACAGTGTGCAGCAATTATTCAATTCTTTTCAACCATATCTTGGTCAAGCTACACTTTATTACTGATCTG
This sequence comes from Fulmarus glacialis, assembly GCF_000690835.1. Classification (NCBI taxonomy): domain Eukaryota; kingdom Metazoa; phylum Chordata; class Aves; order Procellariiformes; family Procellariidae; genus Fulmarus; species Fulmarus glacialis. The sequence goes on from NW_009189490.1 coordinate 30,513, forward strand.
ACTGCTTTCAAGTATCCTGCTTCTGCAATAAGCCATTTCATACAGCATGTTGATATGGTTTACATGCTAAGTAAGGCTCTAACCTGTATTTTAAAAGTGCCCTTAAACTCTTGACTGAGGAAAAATTTCTTTCCTTAAGAATCTCTTTCACAGCAGCGTAAGACTCTTCAGTTCTTCCAGAGAAAGCCACTTGATCTCTCCTTGATTGACAAGTTCCTAAAACTCATATTCCAGCTACAGCAGGTAAGACTTTGCTCTACTGGTTGTAATAACTGTGATTGCATGTATGGAAAGACCTCCAACATTAATGTTAAAATCCTGATCAAAGAACTTTGCTTTGGTTCACTGCATATGACTAGGGAAAGTCATTTGACTCTTCTGTATACCAGCCTCTGTAAAATGGGAGATATTGATGTTTACCTCCTCATAAGAAAGTTGAAAGCTTAAGTATTTAAAAATTGCTGGATGGCAGATGCTAAGTATTTTCAGTAGGATTTCACACCAGCAAGATTAATTACTGCGGTTCCTCATTTGCTAGATTCCCTGATGAACTGATAGGCAGACTCTCATTTATTTACAGCTGAATACCCAAAATGTCAACTAGGGTTGAGACAGTGTTGTACACAACTTCAACCCTGAAGTGTGCCACACTACTTGTTTTTTTGCAGACATGCATACGAAGACAGCAGATCATCTCTGCTTCTCTGCACAAGAGGGAAGAGGGTTACCCCGTATGACACTGATCACCATGAGGTACGCAACCAAATTACCTCGTGCTCATAGCAACGCCTTGAGCTTAGCTACTCATGTGGGTCTGGCGGCTAACGCTAAACCTTTGCAAACGCAGAATGCTTTAGGTGCGTCAATCAAGGAGATACAGGCTCATTCTACTGAGAGTTTAACTACAGCATATAAAGATGCACTTTCATTTGACTAATCCTGCAGTGGTGCCCTATTAAACTAAACAAATCTCCAGTGTACTGGACAAGCTGGTAAAACCTCCCTCAATGCTACTGCAGCTTCCCAGGCTTCTCTCACCTTGCTACCAAGTTATCTAGATGCTGTCTCTGCATGGACCTTGCTTGCAAAACTTAATTGCTCCTCAAACTTCTCTTCAAAGTGATCCTCAAGCTTTGAATTTAGTTAAGCAGCTTCACTTCAGGTTTACTCTCAGCTCAAGTTGTCTAGTTTAGCATGTACTTTATTCTTCATGTTACAGTGACACAGGAATTTTTCACTTGAGCTCAAGGTCTGGCTGTAGGAGAATCGAATTTTGTGCAACTGTTAAAATGAAGTCAGTGACTGAGCTGAAGGACCTCCTCCAGGTCAAATTATACCTGTGTCACACGGAGCACTAACTCAGCTCCTGAAGTTCTGGTCTTGGCAGCAGCACGCTCCTCTCATAGGCATGCAGGCAGGCTGGTATAAGTTGTCTCATGCGTTATAACGTATTGATCCCTGCCTCAGACTTTTTGCCGCCACAGAAGACATGATGTAAGCACCTAAGAAGTCACTGTCTGGCACCTCTGATTTTATTACAAAATGGTTTGGATCAAGGAAGCCATCAAATCGGCTAATAAAGATTCTGAGCTGTGCAGCATAAACCATGAAAATGGTCACTTTATGAGTGCAATGATTATCTCCAGGCTAGGCTGCTCCGTCCTCAGGAACTTGTTTCCTAGGCATTGGATAAATCTGGGGCTCTATCTTTTGCCCCACAGCTCCCCCGAAGCTGGCCCAGGTGACAGCGGAGCAGCAAACCTCACCATGTGCTATTTGCTTATGATAGCGAAAATCCTCCTCCCCAAGGCAAGAGCTACGAAAAGCTTTCACAAATGCTGCTTGTGCAGGATTACTAAAACACTTCCTGAACAATACCCTTGATGAGGAATGGTGAGACTTAATTAAAGCGTAAAATAATTAAAAGGCAATTAAGAGCAATAAGAAGTTTCTGATCATTTTCCTCTACATTTAAAATGTAAAATATGGGGGAGGGGATTTCTCAATCTCCCTGGTTTTCAAATGGCTTTTAGAAAATGAAAGAATGAAGAAAATATTAGACAAAGATGTGTAACAAAGGTTTCAACAAAGCGATCAAATTACGGACTGATATAATAGAGATAAAAATGCACACGTTTCTCACACAAATAACAATGCCCGTCTTACTTACCTCAGTATATAAATGAAACGCAGTAAGTCCCGCAATACAAATGCATAAACGCCCTGCCCATTGGCTTCAAACAATCCCTTGTTCCCTTGACACTCATTTTGATGGCCTGGGCTCACGGCATTTCCAAAACATAATTATTTCAAAGGAAACAGGTAGCTGGAGCAGGAAACATTCTCTAACCTTGAAGAAAGGCCTTGAGAGCAATTCTGTTTGAGCTGGTTTTCTTCCGTCCTTTTCAGGAGGAGAAGAGAGAAGAGATTGAACAATGATTTCTATTAAAGTTTATAGCAATAACTCAGCACAACACTTTTACTGTTACAATGAACAAATCCTTGAAAAACAAATCCTTTCAGTTAAAACATTACATTAAAGAGGGAATTTTGATGAAAATAAAATCCTTTTCTTCAAATCCTGAAAAATGGGAGGGGTTTGGTTTTGTCTTGTGGGTGGATTTTGATTGGGGTTTTTTGTTGTTTTGGTTGTGGTTTTTTACCTTTTTTTTGGGTTGGTTTTGGGGTCTTTGTGGTGGTTTTTTTTTTTATTTGGGTTGGGTTTTTTGGTTGTTGTTCGGTGTGTTTGTGGTTTGTTTTTTTTTTTTTCTTTTAAACACAGCTTTGCCTACTACTTAAGCACTGAGAGACTGGAAACAGCGATTGATTTGTAGGAACAAGTGTATGCCGGACCTTCGCAGCCACACAGTGCAGGCTGCTTTGCTCTGTATTCCATCCTTGCTCCCACAACAGCATGTGGTGGAGCACATGACGGTACTTACAAAGTGAGCATGCGAGAGGAGGGTAGAGGACATCCTAATTGCTCTTGTTCACTGACTCCATCGTTGACTACTACCTCAAATAATGTATGTTCACTGAGGCATGTAGAGACAGGAATGCTTTTTCGCTATGAGCCTGCCAAGCAGGCAACTCCTTGTCCATCTTCTCCTTCCATAGAGCAAAGGGAGCCAATACTGCCTGCACTGATGATACAGCTCTCTGACAGTGATGGTCTGCATCATCCCCAGGTATTATTAGCCAGGTTTACGCTTGCACCTCTTTGTGGAGTGGGGCAGGCCAAACACAAGTCTGGCAGGAGGGGAAAAAAAAAATAAAAATAAAAAAAAAAAATCGCAAGACAGGCTTGCCAGCCATCAAAACAAAGAAGGACAAAAGAATTTTGCTAAAATAATGAGAAATTAAAAGCCTGAGTTGTGGCATGTTTGCATTTTCCTGTGATTTACTCAGACTGCAAACTCTTCAAGACAATCATCATCTCTCCCTTCCTAACTTCACAACCGGTACAGAACATGATTTGCTCAACACAACACTACCCCTAACACAAACAATAAAACACATGTGCTTTGGAATGAACCTGTGACAGGCAGAGCTAAAGATGGAAAAAGAAGATGCTTATCAAGTTTATGAAATTTATTATTTTTCTCAAACTCATACCGGCTTTGAATACAAGTACCAAAGAAATAAAAGCAGGCAAAACATGCACCTGTAAACCAGTTTACATTCACAGTGAACAAGCACCTGGATTTTTAACTGAAAGAAACCAGAGAAAGGAAACCGTCCTGGGAATAAGCTGCATAACACCTCTACAGAGCCCCTTCCTCCTCATCATTGCCAGCCCCCTTTCGCCACACTCCTTTTCAGTCCTGCTAACTTCCACCCACGAAAACATTGATGAAAAACTAAACCCAAGCTGACTGCGGCGCTGCCATAGCCTTTTCATTCTCCTGTAACTTCTCCTGCTGGAGGGAGCACGTCCATTGAGATCATCACCCCTCCAGAGAGAGGAGCTACCACGCAGCATGCATACAGCAGCTGACACACCAGGCCCCCGACTAATGTGGACCTTGGACAACACGCTGTTAAGAATAATTATTCAGAAAGCCAAAACCCACAGAACAACACTTGCAGAGGCTGCCATCTCTTGGATTTAAACTGATTGCTATTCACCATGTTTCAGAAAGACTCCATGGCAAAATTTGTCACAGATATTTGTTATTTGGGGCCCAGGACATCACTTTTACAGAAGCTAAAAAGAGCTCGCATTGGTTTTGAAGTCAGATTTAAAATAGGGATCGAGTGACAACTAGTGGAGATTTTCATAAGTGCACCTCCCTGGATTTCTCTGCACGATGTAATCTGCATCAAGATCCTATTTCATTGCAATAAAACAGATGCAATCCAATTACGTAGAAAAGCCTTCCAGAAAAAATGTGTATCCATATGTGAAGACATGGGAAATGCGAATGTGCTCATGTGACTAAGCTGTTTCTTACCAACCTGGTAAAGCTGCTCAGATACACAGACTTACACAAACCAAGTAACTAGAAACAGAAGCAGCCAGCCCCACAGGAATACACAAGTAACCAGCCCGCCACCCACTCCCAAATAATGAATAGGTGGGAGCGAAGATGGAAGGAGTCAGAAGTTAGGAGAAGGCAGGATGATCTTCCTCCCGGTGCATCCCTTTCCTTAAAGTGTTCCAGCTGACTATTTAGAAGCTAATGGCTCCTCAGCTGGAGGCTGGGATTGAACTATTCTGTTTAATAACCCATGAGTCTCTCCTCCGTGAATTTCTCCAGTCTGTGTATGCTTTTAGCCCTAACAACATGATGTAGCAATGAGTTCCACAGCTCCGTTCTGTGTGGCAGGAAAACATTTTCATTTACTTAAAAACTACTACTTATTTCATCGGATGTTTTCTAATGCCTGGTTTATGAGAAGGTGAACAATCATTCCCTAATTTACCTTCTCTCCCTTCTCCATGATTTCATTAGCCTTCTCCCATGACCTCTCATTTACCTCTTTTCCAGGCTGACGAGCCTAGAAATTGATGAATTCATGCACAGTAGAAAAAAAAAATCTTTCATTTTATTTGCCTTTTTAATCATCTCTGAACACAGAGCTAATGCTTCCAAAGACTTATTAGGAGCGACTTTCCCAAAGCAGCGTTAGCTGAGGTATGAGTCATCACCACTACCCTCGAGTACTTTGTGGGGTTTTTGGTAGGGAAGAAGGTTATTTTCTTTTTACATGCAATACTTCGCATTCACTGATGATGCATTTTAACTGTCATTTTATCACCTGGTCACTCAGTATTGAGAGAACCTCTGCAACATTTCAAACTGCTTTTAAATCCGGCTACCCTGATTATTTTTATAACACCATCATGTTTTATTAGTATCAGGCCCTAGTACAGTACTACAGCTCTAACATAGCTATCAAAATACTAGGGAAATAATTCTCCCACACAAATGGCTAGAATCAAACAAGGACAAGAAATTGCAACAGGGCCTTTGAGGAATTTTTTGGAATTTACCCTGTTCAGGTTTCCTGTCCAAAGCACTATGGTCCTGGTGCATGGACACTGAGAAAGCAGTGGCTGATGTTATTATAACAACTTCTGAATTTGGTAAACGGAAAAAAAAAAAGTGAAAGATGGGAGAAGAAGTGCCAACTATACATCTGTTTCAAGAATCCTCAATTAACGTTACTCATTGCTTGTCACAGGGAGCTGTTTCTTTAAGGTGCTTTAAATCACAACTGAAAGCATACAGAGAAAGTTGTAGATCTGTCAACTTTTACTATTATTATAAGTCTCCTCTTGAGCATAAGCGCCCTGTCTTTAAAAAAAAGTACAAAACTAAGTTTCTGCTCCCCCTGATTGCAGAAGAAAGCCTGCCAATACTAACCCTAAATGTTCATAAAGCAGAAGAAAAATTAAAAACAAAACCCAACACTGTGAAATAACCTCGTGATTTAAAAAAAAAAAATCTCCTGCTTTTGAAGGTGTGACTCATCATTTGACTGCTTGTGGATTGGCTGTATCATTACAATGAGACTAGCAAATGTGTCAATTTATTAATATTTGCAGTTTCAATTTTCATGGCAGGCAGAGAGATACAAAATACTGAAAAAGAAAACAGTTTAATCTCTCTCCAGAACACTTCATGGTTTTAAATCACCTCTCCATTCAACTGACATACTGAATGCAGCCTGCTCAATACATAAATGCAATAAATTAATGTGGGCTACAGGTAAGACTCAGATTCTGCAGAAGCTCAACTTTCTCAAGAAATAATAAAGACTTCTCAGCTTCTCCCTGAAATGCCCAGAAATATTTTCCGGACATGACTCCAAGCAGCAAACAATGCAGCGTTGTTCCCCTAGACAAAAACACCGAAAATGGGCACACAGGCAGCCCTTCCAGAAGGTAACGATGTCACTACAAAGTCTCAGTGGAGATACCGAGGATCAGGTATCACTAAGGTTAGGTTTGTGATGGGTGGCAGTCACTCAGACCTTGACGGGCAGATTTGCCAGCACAGGGGAATCACAAAGGCAGATTTGGAAGATACAATGACCACAGCCACTGCCCTTCCACCGTGAGCAGCACACTAGGGTATCTGAAGATGGTTTGTTTGTTCAGGTAGAGACATTTGTTCAAGGATCGGGACAGAAAATTTGCAGAGCTCCAGCAAGCAGTCATGCAGCCCAGGTCAGCACGTAGCTAGTTGCTTACAATACTTAGAATTTCACAACCAAGACTGTTAACTAGAAGTAGAGGGTTATGTGAGTGAGTGCCCGGTGTTCAAAACAGGAGCAAGGACCTTGCAACAAGCACTGGATCTTGGTTCTGCATCATTGCTTTTGGTCCAGTTGCCTGGTTCCTCAGGCTCACCAGGCTGTAATCTGTTCCTGTGAACGCTCACCTAAACAAGTGCCTGAATTGTGATTACATCAGTGAACCACCCTGACACAATCCTGCTCCTGTAATCTTCCTCCTGGCTGTCAGGGAAGACTGAGCTGATGATCTTTGTGTAGCTGGATGCACACCCAAAGCACCCACTCAGCTCCACAGAGGAGGGCCGGCTGCCTGTCCAGTGCTACAGGAGATAAAAATAAGCCATAAAACACCAAGGAGCAATAGAGAAAGTGACATTCACACAGCTGGGAGTAGAAACCACTGGAAAAAAATGGGAACAGAAAGGCCAAACACACACAAAAAGAAGTTGCAAAAATATCAATGGGACATAAGGTAAAGAGAAGCACAGAGAAAACCCACAGTATTAACTAGGAATTGACAAGGAAGGACCATAAAAGACGGGCAAGATAAGCAAAGGACGGAGTGACACATCATCCCTTCATGAAAGTAATATTGTGGGAGTTTTGACGTAGATTGGGGGCACCCACAGTCACCCGTTTATAGCCTGGCCAAGAGGAACACGCAAGCCCAACGGGCACCAAGGTTCTGCACTACAGCAGCTTTGTCTCCAAGGCACAGCAAATGCTGCAGCACTTATTAGCATCAGGCTGCTAAAATATAAAGTGATCATCGTACAGGTGAAAAAAAAAGAAGATTCATGGAAATACATCTCACCAAGGAACAGAACGATCCTTATCTCATCAAGCAAAGTAAACAGAGCAGCACAGATTCACCCAGAATGATAGGCAATTAAAGGTACAGCCAAAACGTATTGAAAATCAATGGAAAGATTCACAGTCACATGCAGATTCTCAATCAGACCCTTAGTTGTGATGCACATATATCAATAACAGAGCTGGATATATGATTTTGCCACACTAAGAGGAAATAATTCCCAGGTTAGAACAGAACTACAGTCAGCTAAACAAAAAGCATTAGAAGCAGATTCTGGCTCTTCTGGGGGAGTGCAAGCGTTGGGAGGGGGTATAATACACTGTGTCCTGTAAACAAAGATTAAAAAAAAAAAAAAAAAAAACCCGTGTGAAGCCAGCCATGAGAAAAACATGGGTCCAACATTAGGGTGTTTATTCAGTAATTCTATTTTAGAGGCTTTATGAAGTATACAAATAACTGAGGCATATAAAACATAATGAGATAAAAATAAGTCCATAAAATTGTCCGCCAAGGGAGAGGAAGGGAGAAAAATTCTCTTTTAGGGAGGCTTTGGTTGCTATTAGTACTGAAACCACAGCTGGCACCATTTCTCTCATTGATGAGGAAACGTGCACTCTTTCTTATGCAAAATTTAAATTTCACTGTGCCTTTGGGGGGCAAGAGAGGAGGACAGAGCTGCATCAAGCATATAGCGACCACAGTGGAAGTACCAAAGGAATTGCTGAGCACTGAAACCACAGCAGCACCTTGGAATTCCTGCATATTTTGCTAAGCACCTTACCAAACACAGTGGGCACACAGTTACGGGGACATCGTCCCTGCCCCAAAGGGCTTGTCATCTAAGTCCCCAGGAGAGGAACAGATTCAGACAGCTGCGAGGGAGGCGTATGAAGGAGACTGTCATGATGGCATCGCTTGCCAGCTCACAGCTCCTTAGCAGGGCAGCCCTCACTGAACGCTGAGGAGAGCTGAGCGGAGGCAGCCTTGCTGCTGCGGGAGGAAGAGGAGCAGAGCGGCTCAGCGGGGACGGCGCCAGCCCCGGCAGGCAGCACTCTCCCACCCTGCACACCCCCTCCTCCCTGGTACTGCCATGGGCAAAGAAAGGGGAACATGGACGGCTACTCTGTCACCCTCAGCAGCTTCTCCCTTGAGCAACGGCTTCCAGGGCCGTGCCTGGAGCTGGCTCTGCAGGTACTCCCCGAGCAGCAGCTGTCTCATCATCTCCTAGCTTGTTGCTGGCAGAGGAGAAAGCTGAGGAAAGATTGAGAATGAGAAAAGTTGTCAGCTTTGTTGACCTTTAACCAGGACCCCTCTTGGATGCCAGATGTGACATGGAAGAAAACATGAAGGAGGCTTTGTGGAAAGGCATGACAAATGAGCACTCAAGACTGACAGTGCAGATGGGGGTGACGTCCATTGCTACACTGGACAAAATACGCAGGGCAGGGATAGGGTAGGAAGAGCTGACAATGTAGACGAGTGCTTTGCACTTGGGTGGTGGGAAAGGAAGCCCTGTGAGGTGGCAGAAAAGATGTTCAAAGCAATAAGCCAGAAATACAGTATTTGTAACCACATTCTTGGAACAGGGAAAAAACATGCAGCTCTGACAGACAATGAACTGTCTCAGGAGCCACACAGACTAGAATGAACTGCACAGCTAGAAATCTGCAGATCACTGTTGTACAACTGTGCCCTGGAGCCTTAACTTTGGAAAACCTAGGAGGATTGCATTTTAAATTATGTCTGATCTTGCAGCCAGCCAGCCACAATGGACCAGAAGGGCACAGCTGCCTTCCAGGCAGCCAGTGACAGCATTTAAGTTCTTTGTTGTCCCTCCCAGACACAGAAAAGAAACCAACCTACTTTCATCAAACTTGCAACAAAAGTATGGTCCTCAAAGCTCATGTTCTGGCCCCTATAGCCCCATGCTCCCCATTCGATTCCCAAGCCACCCAGGACTGCACAGAGTGTGGCTTAGGAACTAGTCCATCTGACTCTCAGCTCGAGAGTCCTTCGTCAGGATGAGACACAGCTCGAGAAGCATAAGAACAGCAAAAAAAAAGTACAGTCTTTCCTGCTGTTCATTAGCGACATGACTACCATATCTTGGCAGGTCTTCATCTGGAGGTCAGCAGACCACAGGCTGCATGGCAGTCCTGCTACCAATCCTATTCCAGAGCCCTGGCAAAGAGACCTCCAGCTTATACACTGATCCCAACACCAAGCTCAGAAGTCCTCTCCTTGCTGGCCACAAGTACATCGTACTGTTTCACAACAAATCTGCAGCAACTGAAAATACTCAAAACAGAGCGTGAATAGATTTTAATAGAAAAGCAATTCTACCCACTGGAACTTGTTGCTTACTCCATACCTCATACTTCATGCAAAACCACTGCAGAACTGCTCGTTTCCACAGTAGTCCCAGAGCTTGCAACACAATACAAGGGATTGTGACTGGCCAGGGGATATATGTCAGGGTGTCAGATCCATCAGTAAATCAAGCAGGTTACAGTGTGCTAGCTGAGTCATAGTACCTGACAGTAATTTTTCCACGTGTCCTCTCAACCTGCTGCAACCACAGGAGATTTAAGCTAGGTAGCTATGGAGTCTCGCAGCTGGGCAGACCAAGAAATTCGTTACCACAGCTCTGCCCACAACATGCCCAAGGTCAAAGTCAGACAGAGACTGCATTTCACTTCTCAAAAGGCTTTGTCTAAATACCATGCAACGCTGCCACACCAGGAATGACGTGGACCACAAATTCAATAAAAGACATGAGCATAAGTTATTAATTCACTGCTGATATTCAAGATTATTGATGACAAAACATTCATCCTAATAAGCACAAGGTACACCAGTTAACTCCACACAGATTCATGAAAACCCCTCAAATATTTCAAACATACATATAGAATGAGTGAAAAAAGCAATAAGCATGGGGGTGAAGGGGGAAATACACAAAACATCCTACTCTACCTCAAAAAGTGTAAATGCTAGGGTGGATATTTTGCTTCAGGACAAAAATCAGCCATCATATCAGATCATGTGGTTTCTAAGTTTAATTTACAGTAATGATGCTAGGAGAAGACTTTATCAGTCACTGGGTAAAAAATAAGTTGTACAGAACAAAGAATATGGACCACAACTGGGATTAAAATCAGTGTCAGCAATTGAAAAAGATGAGTAATTGAAAAAGATGAGAAAAAGCGAGGCGATGGCAGCTTTCTTCCAAGTATTTGGAGAAATTTAAATTTAACCCTAAGTTCTCTGTTTCCTGCCTCTTTAGCAGCCAGCTTTAGTAACCGGCAAAGCCAACTGCAAGTCTCCTCCACAAGTGTCCTGGAAATAGACATTGCAAGCTCCTACACCCTACCTGGAAAGGACGCTGGAACTCTTGAAACAAATAAAGTTTTTTTTCCAGACCGTTTAATTGAAGTGGACATGAAAGAAAAGGAACTTGACTCAGAAGCAAATTTTACAAGTCTCAAAGAACTGCATGGATCTGATATTTGGAAATGCTATTTTAGTAGCCCTTCAGCCATCACTGACTCTTCAAAGAAGTGATGCTCTTCATGCTCTCTTTACCCATTATATGATGAAAAAAGTCACAAGCCAAATATTTGTTTTCTCTTAGAAGTCACCTTTAAGATTATAATCCATCCTGACACCAGGACTAGGAGTTCATTTTCAAGTTTAAAGTAATTCATCACTGAGCTAGGATCTGAGCTGCACCAAGAATAAATGTGTTTCAAAAATATGTAGTTGCAAGTCTTTACACAGCCATTTGAAATGTCTAATGCAATCACACAGTCCTGCGGTTTGCTTCCACTAGAAAGGCTTTTGCATTTACATTAATCTCTGGGAATTGTCCTACACTACAGAAAACCACAGGGTGTTCAAATTATTGATTTGACCACACATTACTTTGAGCTGCAGGCTCTGACTTTTGACTATGTGCTTGAGCAGAAACCTTTGAGTGACAGCTCTGTATTCTGACACAAGGCAATAATTACCCTGTGATGAGAGCCTGAACTGAGAGCATGTCCCCACTGTTTTAAAAACAAATCCTCAGGATAAATCCCTTGCATCTTTACAGCCAGGCTGGGAGGTGAAAAGAGGAGGTAGTATTTTATTGATTTTGCAAAAGGAGAACTGAAGCAGGCAGAGTTTTGACATACAAAGCCATGTAGACACCTAATCCTCTTGAGATCAGTGGAGTTAAAAATCGAAATGATTTTTGCAGATTTGGCCACAATAGATATGTCCACAGTCACACCAACGAGATTTATGTTCTCCTGGGCAGTTGGGGATCACCCTTGACCCTCAGTCCCGAACCCCTAGCTCCCAGCCTCTGGCTTCAATCTTAAGAAACCGGATGGCTCTGAAGGCTGAGAAGCTCCACCAGTACAGAAGGACCAGCTCATGCTATGGCTCTGCCCCTCTCTGTAGCATGGACAACTAACTAGTCCCTGGCTTTCAGGTGATATGTAAGCATAGTTGCCAAAATCTGCATCAGAGGCCCTGAACCCTCAGCTGGGAGCTTACATGCTCTCTTCTCATACACATTTTGGAAAGCTGCAGGGCACTATCCACTTGCTAAACAGGCCACAGAAACCTAGCTACCTTCCTTACTCTGAAGGGGGAGGTAGAATAGTTCTAGGTCAGGATTAGGCATATAGGCAGACTAATGTGGGGAAAAACTGCCCTGTTATCATCCATCTGTTACATCAGCTGTGCCAACTCTCCCCAATTTATCTATACTTGACACTTGACTAAGCACCTAAGCTTTTCAAGAGAGATCATTATACAATAATAACTCTTCTATTAGAGGTTATATTTTAGATTAAGTTTTTGGCCTTCATGTTTGTAAAGAAAAACTAAGTGTGACCTTGAGTAGGTTTTAATGCATGAAGACCTGGAGAAAGCAGCATATTGTGATCTTGTGAGGCCTATAACATCAGATTTGGGGATGTTCCGGGACCACAAGAATGGGACAGAGGGCTTCAGCCTCAGAGGTATCTACAAAGTTATGCACATAAGGGAACACAGAAGGCAAAGTTCAAATCATTGCACCATCTTAGGAGGGCTTCTAGTCTTGGGCACTGTGTGTGCATGCCTAAGTAAGCCTTGCTAGTTTACTTCACCTCGTACACAATGAGAGCAGGCTCAGTGCATACAAACCAGATTGTAACAGATACCATGACATTCGAAGTGGCACTTCTGAAAAAGGGCTCTGGGACATAGACTTAGGTCTTCTGGTGACATGTCCAGAAGAGATGAGGTACATGCAAATACTTGAACAAATGTCAGTGCTCTTGTCTGTGTACCTGCAGCCTTCTTAGCCATCAAGTTCTTGTGACATTGCAGAAGATCACATCAAAACATTAAGATTAGAATTTAAATAGTCATTATAGCAATGACAACATTCTGACAGCAAATGTAAACGCCGTTAAAAAAATTCAGGAAAAGAGAAAATTCTCACAGCAACGATAAAAATAACATATGCACCATGTGGACATGTTATGTGCTGTCCTTCAGCCTCACAGGCTGGGATGGGGGATAGCAGGGGTATTTTTCTGTGTGCGTTTCAAGAGTAGTTATGACCTTAAAAATAATAATAATTCTTGCTCTCTCCAGAGTCCACACTTGGGATTTGCCTTCTCTAATGGAGAAGAAAACTTTTTTTGTCCTCAGAATCGTAGCAATGCCATTTCAAATAACACAATGTTAAGGTTGTTATGCTACCAGTGAAAGGTGCCACCTCCACAGCCCTGTAAACTGAAATCCTCCCTACTGTAGCTTCAGTCCAACCACCGTAATACACTGCCCTTCAGCCACTCTTTGGCCTGATTTAGCATCGCAGGTGATTTGGCTCCTCCTAAGGACCATTAAACCGTTGACCCATTAAACTTCAGACCCAGTGTGGCTGTGCCAGCTGTAACACAACGTGCCAACCAGCTGGCCCTGGCACCACAGCACTTCATTAAAGCCATTGAAGAGCTAGGACATGGCAGGATTAGACAGCAATGAAGAACAAGAAGGAACACTGACTTTTAGGACTGGAAATCAGGATAGCTGCATGAGCTTCTCTGGAAAGCACGTTGTCACTAAACAATAAAACATGGCACAGAAATGGGGTGATTTCATACCGCTGCATTTAACTCTGCCACTACCAGAGGATCTGTTTCCCCTCCAGCCTGGCACATAGTACAAAGCCTTGAGAATCTCCACACTGATAAAGGGTGCCCGAGTGGCAGGTTTACACCCTGGACACTCCACCATGCTCCGACCTTGCTGAGCAGCTGTGAAACCTCCCCTAAATCTCCTCACCTGCATGCCCTGGTCTCTGCTACAGAAAAGGTCTCTGCACAGCATTCAGCCCTGGTTTGACTGAATGACAAAAGCTAGTCTATTATGAAGTGGATTTTGCAGCAGACAGCCAAACAACAACAGGTAGCAGTAATTTCAGAAAAGTACCACTTTAGTCCTCATACTGGCCAAGTACTGAATATTTAAAGATTATGTGGCTGGGTCTTTGATTGCTCTTATTAAGCACAGCTCTGAAGAACAAGTACTGCTTTGCTTAACCTCAGTTGAAGCTTCACCCCAAAGTCCTCAGTACCTATAAGAGCAGCGGTTTGATTTAACTCCCCTCCCCCAAGCCAAGATTCATCATTTCCAGCTAAAGGGAAGGACAAGTATATTTGTTCTGTGCTGAAGCCCCTGGGACTCAGAAGACAAGATGAAATGGAAATTTTCATCGTTTTTTTTTTTTAAAACCAGGTTTATATGATTGGTATGGGCCAGATGAGACAAGATGGGTTCTTAAGAGGCTAGGTCCCCTGGTACAGAGCACAGACTGAAAGTTATCAAGATGGTACATGCCAGTCATTAGGATGCTAATTGGCCCTGACAGGGCTCTGGTGACTGAAGTGAACATCCTAACTGTCACTACCTGGAAGCATTGCTGCAGGGAACAGCTCCAGGGAGCCTAAAGGAAAGAAGTAGGTGTGAGGAGGTAGAGAGATGGGGGATGTTTATACTCTCTACAGCTGTCTGCATCACATATTTAAACAAGGGGAAAAATACTTCTGTCTTTCTACTTCTGTGCTGCTAAAAATTCCACTAAAAAAAAAAAAAATCACTTTGGGTAATTTACATTTAAATGGACTTTGCACATGAAGTAGATTATTTTGCTAGTCATGTTTACAATTACTTTCCCTCTCCCTTTCCCAGGATACCATGACTCTTGTCTCCAGCACCATCTTGTCTTTCCCTGTCTCCCAACCTATCCAATTAAAACATCAAAAATAAATTAACTTGTCAGATGTCCCTACCAGCAACTCTTTCCTACTGCTCTCTTCAGAGCTTTACTTCATCTTGAAAAATTCTGGTGTGTTGCATGTTTTTGTTTGTTTGCTTAGGTGGCCAGATTTGCCATCTATGTACTAGATTTCCAGCACTTTCAAAGCAGAGAATCAAACCTTTCTGAACAGCTCACTGGTCACAAAGAGTGGCTGTTGCCAGTTCTGGTTGGACAGCATTCTTGTAAGGCTGGGAGAGCACCAACGGGAAACTGCAAAACTGAGACTGGATTATCTATAAATTAAAGAGAAGGCTGACAGTTACCAAAATGTGGATTGCTGAAAAATAAATGTTATTTGAAGGTGTGTTTTGTACTTCACTGCACATAACTAACAGCACTGAGTGAAGCTCTTGAACCAGTGACTCAGTGGCCTGGATGTGACAAGTCCTTTAAGGGACCAGCTGTGAACAAGATAACTCTGCTAACGAGATGCCAGAACAGACACTTACAACACAAGACCTCAACCCTGAATCACTGGTCAACATTTCATCCAGGCCCTGTGCACATGAGATGAAACCCAGAGAAGCTACAATCACGTTTAATCTATGAGAGAAGCAAGGGGGCTCTGAAGTAATATTCATAGACAAACAAAAATGAATGTTTCTTCTGACAGCTACAATCAGCTGTCCACTTTTCTTAATCCCTCACTACCATAATACCCAGGCAACTTTCTTAATCCCTCACTACCATAACACCTAGGCAACTCAGCATATTATCTCCCTAGAACTTCAGAGGGTGCAGACCAGAACCAAAGCAGCAGATAAGATGCCCTCTCCACCCCAGCAAACCACCCAGATGCTCCTGCACAGCCTATTACGCCCCATAAATGTCAGTTCTGTGGTCCAAAAATCCGCTGTGGATAAGAAGATCCAGGCAGAAATGAAACAAGAGCTTCCACATTTAAACTGATAAATACTTGCAACGCAGGTAAGTCATCCCTTCTCCCTTGCATGCCACATGAATTCCTATCCTTCTAAAACATGCATACGGTAAGATTGTGTCAAGACTAAGGTGATGAGGGGAGGGAAGGGGAGAAAAGTAACATGAAAACTAGATTCAGTTACTGGAACTCCAACAGCGTCTCCTAAAATGACTGTAGAACATAGAGGGAAGAAAAAAAAAGGGAGTGGGGGCGGGGGCCATGAGATATCAGGATGCAAATCTCCATGCACTATCTTTTGTACTGGCATTGCAGGAATAAAGTTTATTCTTGAGTAGTTTGCAGTGCAAGCAGACAAAGAACGGTGGGGGAAAAAAAGAAGAGACACAGAGGTGACAAAGCAGCTGGGATTTCCACTTCTCTAGCACCAGGGGGGAGAACAGGACCACACTTCATCACCCTCTCTGCTCAACTAAACCCTTTCCAGCTAGCCTCAGCACAACCCTTCCCAGACGGACTGTAGAAGAGAACATCCGAACACCACCAGAAGGATCCTGGAGAGCCACAGACTTTGTGCCTCTCTGCTGCATGCTAGACCTCATTCATAAAACAATCATGACTCGAGAGCGTGTGCTTCCTATTGTCACTTCCGTCAAGCCCCTGCAACCAGCTTCGCCTTCCTTTGCAAAGAGGTTTCATTGCTTCATAAAATGGATGTATTAGTCATGAATAAAACCCAAAAAATTTCTGGGGAGGGAAGCAATACTCAATGTACCACAGTCAATACAAGACACAAGAAAAGAAAAATATTAGCTGGAGAGTTCCAAGAAGGCTAGTGTTACAAAGAAATAAAATATTGGCTCTGACACAGGAAAAAGCTCTTCTGAATACCAACGTGTTCCATACAGTGACAAAGAAACTATATTTACCTCAAAGGAGATTAAGTAATATACCGTAGCACCTGAGGAAAGGGAAGAAGGTAGAAAACAGAGGCAAGCAAGCATAAACACAAAGAGAATAAGGCCCCTGAAGTCTGTTTCATATAGCTGCTGCTTCTTCACAAAGGAGATTTATATCTTTTCCTTGGAAATTCAGCATTCAGGAAAGTGGACTTAAAAGTATAACTCCATAATAATACCCTCTTTTCCAGTCCCCAGGAAACTATAATACTGATTTGCTGGTCAAAGAAATAAATGTGCCTCAGAGTTCCATACAAGGCACTTCTGCCTTTCTGAAGTTAATCCAGCTCTAAGATGGATAAGCAAAAGGCCAACGCTAGTGGAAAAATACCGCAGAAAGTATTTGTGTAGATAAAAGGAGCTTTCTGAAGGCCAGTATTCCTGTCATGATGGAATAATTTTCTTTCTCTAGATAAAGAGCTGGAGAATAACAGTAGAAAAAGTTACAGCTCACAACCCGCTCCCTGGGTACCAGGACGCGTTTGCTGGTTGGGGACTACGCTTTACTGAAAATGCCTAATCAGTTAAATTTAAAACTGGAAATATTTCATATGGGATTCATTTGAGCAAATGTTGACATCAACAGCTGCGCTAGCTACCCAGACTGCCGCTACAGTCGATGGAGAGAAACAGGCACCCGCAGGGCAGGATTCATCCGTTTCTAAAGCAGTTGTCTAAAACAGGGTCAGATGAACTGTGTCCTAAAATATCTACTTCTCTTTACTGACTGGAAGGGTAGTCCATATAACTCAGATGCAGACAGCTAGTTTGTAGGCATCTGAAGCTAATGGTGGACTTATTTCACCGAGCCTCAAAATGATTGCAGCACCTCACTTGAGACTCAAGTACAGACATGGGGTTTGCAAAAATGAATCCACTTTCTTCTCACTATGGCGACTGGAAATCTTACTCTGGAGAATGCAAATACAAGTCCCAAGCTTCTATACAATCTATGTTACCAATTAAAACGAATCAAGATGCAGCCCTTATAGTTGCAGAGGTAGCCTTTTAAATGCAAGCAAAATGCAAGTGGGAGCAACACGGTATTCCTGAGCCTGCAGATTGATACAAACAGGACTTCAGTGATGCCCAAGAGCATGAAAAGAGCCATCGGAGGAAAATTCACAAGACTGACAGTTTTGCTTTTACAAAATAATTCTCCCTTAGATTCGGTCGACATAGCTGTCCCTCAGCTCCTAATCCTTGGTTTAAATGCAGCTTCCAGGAGCAGAGGGAAAGATGATAAGCCCCAGATTTCTGTTAAAACAACTTTTTTTTTTTGTTGGTGAACAAGGCAAATGAGTCCTAAAATAGAACTTATGATTCAGACCGCAAGTGTCCAAATCCAGGGCCTGGCAGAAGAGCTCATATAGCCCTACCTGACCAGCCCCTGATTGAAGGGGAACCCTAAGCTGTCCACTTACCTCTCTCCTGCCAGGTGCTGTTTTGTCCCATAACACAGGTGGCTGGGAGCAGGTTGCAAGAACAATCCACACAGCCCACAGCTCTTCTCCCTGTTCGTTTGCAAGGCATTCTCTGGGAAAAGCACAGGCAGGACTGGGCCACCTTCACCAGGATGCCAGCAGCCCACTGCTGGTCACTGTCTTTCTCCACGTGCTACTCAGGAAGAGAAGCATCCTGTGTGCATGTCCACATCTGGGAAACATTAGACAACTACTGTAGATAGACCAACTGTACTGCAAGAAACACAGCTCTCACCAGCCCGTAGTACAAAGTGTGTGTTCCCTCCATCTGGAGGGGTTGGGCACAGCTAGGATGAAGTCTCCATTCAGGCAGGAGCATTTACTAATGCAGTGGTCATTTATTCCACATGGGCTGAAACCTCTCTGATTAGGGACCATTTGCTTGTCCTGCAGTTGCACAGTGCTTACACAGCATGAGTTGCCAGCTGGGGCCCGTGAACACTGCTGTGGTACAAACAAATAAAATCAGCCTTATTCAGACCAAGTTCCAAAGCAGAGGCTGTTTGCTTGCCCATATTCAAGATTAAAGACAGAGGGTTGGGCTAACCTCTCAATTCAAAGACACTGATCTTCTCCTTTGGCAAGGACAAATAGCTACGGCAAAGCTGCTTCAGGACTCAGAAGCAGTCATTTATTAAAACCGAGAGATTACTCCCACCAATGAAAGGCAAGGGGACTCCAGAAACATCTCCTGCAGCACACATGAGAAACTGTCCAATCTTAAACTCTCTTTCAAATGCTAATTACTTTCCAGAATACTCACCTGAATTTTTCCTAGCTTCCACGGAGGATAAAAAAAAAAAAAAAAAAAAAATGTACCGAGATCTTCATCCTTCCAAACGGAAAAATTTATATAAATTATGTAATTGCACTTTTAAAGGACTATAGTAAGTGACTAGAAGAGAACCGCACAATGAATTAACACTACGTGTGACAGAGCAGGAAAAGAATACTTTTAAAAGCAGAAGAGCACTTTGTCCCCCCAAGAACTTGAAAAGAGAAGGTAGAAGGCACTATAATTGCACATGTGCAACATTATTCGAGGACAATGGGATGTATGGCAAGTTATTTTAATTGCTGAGTTTATGATATACTTTAAATGACGTAAAGGGTGCCCAGAGCATAAGGATGGCTGCCATCTTAGAGGAGATGAAGGCACTTAAAGATATGTGTTTTCTTAACATATATATCTGATAAATTATATATCTATACTGGCAGTGCAATCTAGCAAGAGGGGCTCACAGGCATTTTCTAAAGGCAAAAGCTTGTCATTGTGAAAGGATTTATTAATTATTATATATAAAATTATGATCATGGAAGTTCAATGCCTGAAAGTATTTTACCAAAATCATTTAGCTCTGGACTAAAACTCCAAGAGAAGAGGAAGGAAAGAGCAATTCATTTTCTCGTGGTAGGATTTCAGTTAAAATCCAGAAGGCAGCTTATGTCCATTGGTATTTGTTTTTTTTTTTTTAAAGAGGTATGGGGCATAGTTAAAATCCAGAAGGCAGCTTACGTCTATTGGTATTTGTTTTTTTTAAAGAGGTATGGGGCATTTACTCAATCGATCTTAGGACAAATGTATTTGTATCACTACACCTTTAATCTTCAGTGTAAGGCACTGTTAAGCAGAAGAAAAACAGTCCTTATGCTAAAAGTAACACAATGGTTCCCCAGCAGCAGCTCACAGGGCCACGATAAATGTTTGTATCCTCTCCAATATGCAAAATTAAGTGCATCCTGAATGCGGGAATAGTGATGTATGATAAACGAGGAGCTCAGTCTGCCAGAAACTTTGTGTTTGGCAACAGTCCATTGTTCCAAAAAGGTTAGAAGCCACTGAATTAGAGTATATTACAAGAGACTGTGGAACAAAAACCAGAGACTGGGAGAACACAAGGAACAAAAAAGAAAACCACAGTCAGCCTGACCAGCATCCTAACGTGAGCGCTCCCAACAGTGAGAGTGTTAAGGTCAGATAGATCATCATTTCAAGGGGGTTTTGGGGACCACGAGCTGATCTTCACTAGCAGCCTTGTGCTACCATCACGGTAAGGCCAATGGCTAAGCAGTCCGAGAGAGTGTCATCAGAAGGGCTTAGGAAAGCACAAGAGCTCAGCTGGGCCAGGCAAAGTGCCATTGCCCCCCGGTTTAAAGGCAGATAGAGGGAGCGATTGTGCAGTTCACTCACAGTCAGGCAGTGCGCTTGCAGCACAGCCAGGTCACAAACCCTGACTTTGTGCACAGCAGGCTGTGCCTTGCTCACAACCACATCCCGCTGTTCTTCAGTGCCAGCAGAAAGAAAACGGCACTACACCAACAGCAGGAGAAATCCCTCAAATCTTCATGATATATAAAGCCTGAAGGAATGTGCATTATAGAAAGATTTAGTTTGCTGGCATGAAATCAAACATATAAGCCAAAGATTATTCACAAAGATCAAGACAACGTTCAAAGAAGCCAGAAATCCAGGGGGAGGCAAAGTATTTCCAAGTAGTTCCACTTTCCTCACACAAGCCAGGGAAGCTCAGAGAGAGGGTCATAAATAATGGACTTTATTTTCATTCTTTGCATATAGTCTTGCTGGTGCAGTGCCCAGTGTCATCCGGTGATGGAAGCTGACAGCCATTTTTGGATACTCAAAGATACCTTAAAAGGCACCTTTTCTTGGAATAGGAGTGCTCAGTTTCTGAAATTCAAACTCTTGTAATTTACTAATTGCTTTACATAATCTACAAGTATAGGAGCACTTCTAAGAAAAATCAGATTTCTGATAATAAAAGCCTCTGTAAACTAACAAAGAAAGGCATTTCAAGATGCAGTGGCTAAAGGTAGCCTATTCAAATTAAGGTACCTACTTAAACATTGAAGTAACCAACCATTGACAGAACTCCCCTAGAGCAGAAAGAGTCACCACTACTTGATGTCTTCAAGGCAAGACCAGAGGATCCTCCTCAAATATATGATCTAGCTTAAGACACAGTTAATGGTTAGATGCCAAAATTAGTGTTAATGAAAGCAGCCCTTTCCCAGACACTCTTATTGTGAGCAGTTCTGGTCACACCAAAATTCAAAGATGATTAACTCAATCGAGAACAGGTGCATGGAAGTGCTGGTAAGAATAAGAGGCCTATCTCAGGAAAGCTTGGCTTGTTTAACTGACAAAACACAGCTTTATAAGGGACAGGATCACTGCCTGCAAATACACTTGAGGGGAGCAGAAGAAGAGCCGTTTAAACCATAGGATTACCTTGGTGCAGAAATGAGATAAACCAACCTTGAGTGCTTCTAGGCTGGAGGTCAGCAAAAAACTGAGTATGGAGCAGTTGTGATCTGGAGCAGCCTCCCAGTGGGAGAAGTGGAAGAGGAGAAGAAAGCAGATAAAGAGAGAACCTGAGAGTCCACAGAAAGGGGTCCTTGCCGCATGTCGATCCCTCAGCAGCGGGGAGTCTTCCCTGGGACTGAGGCTTGGAAAGTCAGGTTGTCCTTCCCAGCTCTGAGCTCACACACAGAGTTAAATAACTTGGTCACCAGTTATTACTGGAAGAGAAGGATTTTTTTGCTGTTTATTTCTAAAACAGAAAAGGTTTTGTTTTCTTTAGACACAAACGTAACCTCTGTTTTTCATCAGTTCTCCAACAGCTCAGGAGAACTCACAGCAGGAGCAACACATGGAAAGAAGAGATAATTTAGGATCCAACCTTGATGCAGTCAGACAGGACAGCATGAACAGCTCTCCACTCCTTCACCACCAGAGGTGGACTTCACACATGTTCTATCGTAAAGATCCTTCAGCTCTTATCAACAAAGGGAGGGGAAATTAACAGGTACTGAAGAACCAACATTAAAGCCCAAGAGACTTAGAGAAACAAAAAAAGCAGCAGTGCTCTGCAGTGGCCAGGCAGCACTGGCTGCTGGGTTGTCAATCAATCTCAAAGTACGTATCCTTCTTTCTACAAACTAGATCCACAGGCCCTGAATTTAGCAACCCTTTCTGCAGCATATGAAAGTTAAAGCCAAAGTCACATCAACCTAGTAAGGAAGCTGTTGGAGTTGCTCTTGCTGTCTCTACTTCAGAAGCAGCTTACCATAAAACCATCAAAACATACATACTAGGACTCAGGAGAGCTTGGTTACCCTTCTGACAGTTCACCTCCTACCCTTAGTCTCATCTCTTTAGGTCAGGTTCCATCTCTTACCAGATATACACAGGGATCTCAGTGAGAACATCTATCATTAGTGGCTTAGCAACATCTAAATAACCTTCCTGCTTATAGCAGAATCCTTCCCTCCATCTTGCAATATGCAGCAACTAACCCTAACAGAAGTAACCAGAAAAAAAATATTCAGGAAGCAAAAGTCATAAGCTTTCCATAACCACTTCATTGTCTCAGAGGCCCTCACTCTTCCCCTCTGTACACAAAGCTTCCCCTCTTTGGAAAGTGTAAAGAGACTCTTGTGTGCTCAGAACTGTAATGTGAAAACAAAATCGTGTGTTGATGATCTCAAAATTGATTTAATGAAGCAGTTTCAATTCCACCCTTCCTTCCTCCCAACTCCACCCTCTCCTCCGAGAGGGAAATTTGTTTGGGTTAATATGGAGGGGAAAAAAAGCAAGCTAAAAATAGCCTCCTTTCTGCCTTAAAAAAGTTAAAGCTATGAATAAACAGTCTGAAACAGGAATGCAATTAATCTGCCCACCAAATTCCTACACTGCTTTCTTGTTCAGTTCTTCAAAACATTTTCATAAGGATCAAATACACAGACTTATTTCTGCAGAGCCACTGGTATCCCAGAACTGCCTGCTTCTTTGCAGGTAAGGTAACTGGCTTTGGCATGAGGAGGAACAGGTTATGAGACTGGATGAACCAAAGATATAATCCAAGACTGTTAAGTACTAGAATATTTGAGCAATGTCCTTGCATGCTAGGAACCAGTATGAAAAAAATTAAGAAAAATGCACCAAGAGAACACAAAAACATTTCTGTTGTTTCCCTTTATCGTGGAACAGACAAATTGCATTATCTCCTAAAATCTACCTTCCCACTAAAAAGCACTCACAGTGTTACCCTTATCTCAGACCCAAGTCACATCTGTCCCTGACAGCAATAGCTGTCAACACTGGAAGAGCAGGGTGACCAGCCATCCTTTTCACCATGGGCTGGGAGCCAAAGCAAGGTTGGCTTATATATTTGCAGTGCAGAGCCAAACAAACTTCTTTAATCTATTCTGTTCCCTATGCTACGCCATTAGCAGGCAAGCAGACCAAACCCCGGGGATCATCCTTGCAATCTGAGTATTTGAACCCTAACTTGATTTTACCCTATTCCTTTCCCACTGTATCACCAGTGAGATTCAGGTAATGCCATAAGAGTCACGTGTGCTATCCTATCAATGCTGACAGAAGCCTCTTGGCAGAGTTGCCTTTCATTCCCAAATTCCCAGTTTCCCATAGCAGGAGGTGTCACAGCATGCTGCTGTGGAGTGCTATAGACACTGCTATGATACCTGATATGAGTTACACTTTAAAAAATAAAACCACCTCCCTCCTTGTACAGCAGGAGCCCTCCGGAAGGAGAAAGGAATGCCTCACTTTCATCTCAGAGTTCAGAGGGAATGTTTTATAGCTGTCAATCCGATCAAGATCCTATTCATTGACACACCTGGGACAGCAACTATTTTGAGGTAGGCTGTGCAGCCATGAAATAGCCAGGCTCGGAAGAGAATTTCGCCCGGTGACATTTGGAAAGCAAGGTAAAAGACTTTCCTGCGACCCTAAAGTAAATGCTGAAAGCCAACACACAACAGGCAGGCCAGCTGAGTTAAGCAGATGTGACTACATAAGGCAAAGCAACATGAGGAACAAACCAGCACCTGCTACTGGAACCCCAGGTGAGGAACGTGAACCCAAGCTGTTTGCAACTGGTGCCCCAGGTCCAAACAAGCACGTTCACTCGGAGAGGTGAGACACACTCAGTGATCAGGGTAGGACAGTGGATGCTGGGACCTCATGTTCACACCTCAGCATCACCGGCGTGGTACACAACCTTCCCCCTGCATTTCCCATCCATACACAGTGCTCATCATATCATTTTGACTGCTAAAAAGATTTCAGGGGTACTATTTGGGCTGTGCAGAAATATTAGAGAAAGACATCCTGGTTAATACTTATGTTACTTCTTCAACCACTATACTGGAGCTTTCCTGGCTCTATGTTTACCCCCAGTTCCCATCCAAGGTGGGAAATGTCCTTTAACAAAAAGGAAACTGGCACAGAGACTACGTCATGCTACTGAATTCTCAGAGGGAATCTGCAAGCAGACCAGGGAGCTGAAACTGGACTTACAGAGCTCTAAACTAGCTACCAAATCATTCTCCTTTCAACAAGCGTACCAGCCAGCACGCACTTGTGCAGCTTACTCTGAAAGTCTGGTGGCTAAACAAAAGAACAAGCAAGCCAGAGCAGAAAAATCAAAGGTGGTGCGGGTCAAGGTTAGAAGCAACTACATCAGCAGGGCTGCCAGTGCAGCATCTGCTATGCATCCAGCATCACACCAGGGCTGACCTGCTCCCCAGGGAGCCTTGCTCAAGCAAGTACAACTGCAGACTCCTGCCTTCTCGAGGGTGCAGTAGCCAAATGTCATAGCACAGAAAAGGCCTTTGACATTACTCATCTGCAACCTCACCCTTTGCTGCCAGCTCGTTTTAACAGATGCAAGTTGGGGTGGCTTCCATGGGTTCAACAGGGATTCAACTTTCTCAGGGCACTGTAAAGAATCAGAAGGGAATGGACATTGACTCAAGAGAAATAGAAAGCAGGCTTAAGTGTGTGGAAGCAATCCTGCTTTTGATCTGAAAGCCAAAAACTTCAAAAAGCTTTCCCTGCAGAAATACAAAGTCTAGGGCTCCTTTACAGCACTGAGCTCTGTGTATCTCAGATTGCGCGTACAGTCACTGTTCCCAGTGACACCCCTTTACAATGACTCTCAAGAAAACACCCACAATCACTACAGATGATTTGTCAGGAATGCTAATTGATATAAACTGGCATGTCTTTGCACAGCCAGTAGATTCAGCCAAATATCTGCCCATGCACTAAGAAGCTTCTGCTTTGAGCAGTGTTGTCTGTCAGCTGACACAGAGACGCATCTCACTTAAACCCTTTCTCCTTCCTGTATTTTACCCAGCCAAAATTCATAGTCCACAGTAAGATTCATCCATCAGGGAAAATATCTGCAGGCAGGATCAAGGATCTAAGTGATTAACAGGGGAAGAGGGTGTGTGGGGAGAAATCACAGGCAACCTCTGTGACAAGATCATGCTACCTTCAGCAGAGGCAAAGCTAGCTTGCAGGTTTACTGGAGGACCTCAGAGGAGAGTACAGAGACCGAGTTCCCCATGGCTTTTTAGCTTTTTTGTGATTAAAACAGTCACTTCTGCACAATACTAAATCAGAAGGGAAGAAGGGCCAAGCTAACCACCTCATACAACGCTGAGTTCCCCATCACACCAGCACCAAGTGCTTTGTACTTGGTCACAGAGAAAGGACTGGAATTCAAAGGAGTTAAGAAATCTTGATCACAGTGATCAGGAAGAACAGTGGTACTGCAAGGTACAACCATGGCCTTGATCAATATTCCTAATACATAAAATATGCATCTCAGGGCATGTCTGCAGCACTGGAAGCAGTCTTCCAGCTGAGCAGTTGTTTTTTTTTTCCTTCAACTCAGCCTCACTTTTAACTACTTTTGATTAAAACGATTACTTTCACTCAATATTCAATTTCTGACAGGTATTATTCTCTACGTATGCTGCAAGCTGGCTCTATCCTTCCAGGCAAAACACAACAGCTCACTAAAAGCAACATTTCTTATTATACAAGTCATATATAATTTATGCATCCACAATATTGACAAAAGCTAGAAATACACATTGTGTCCAATTCTCTTTCCTATAATCTTGCAACAGAGATTTTGGGGCCTTTTCCTTTCAAAGCACTGCTTCCTTCTGCTATTGCCGTTAGTTCTTAGGAGAATCAGTTACCTGAGCACAATTACTTCCCTCACGCCCAACGCCATAACCCAAAATCTACACCATGTCAACATTCAATGTCATTTAATTGTACAAGTGTGCTATGCTCCCTTAAGCACTTACTATTTTTTTTGTTCATTGAGTCCTCAGATCTTCCTCAAAGCAAACACTTGCACATGCATAGATTTGCTGCTGCCCTTCTAGTCTTGCAGATGGATTCCACACAGGAGATACATGACTGACATATGCAGCTCTCCCAACCAGCACAAGACAGGTAAATAATTGTCTGAAAACCACAGATGGCTTTGCAAGCAATTATTATGCCATCGTTTTAAAGGGTGTGAAATATCAAAATCACCTGAATGCGTTTTACTGAGTTATTGGCAGAAGAGAATTATTGACAAAAGAATGCAGGCAAATTACACGGACATTCACAGCTGGTAGGAGTAGGGAAGCATTTTCTTCACTGTATTTCTTTTAGGCAGAAATTAAAAGAGTTTGAGGGAATGAGGATCGTCAAGAGTTTTCATTTGGTATCCAAATAGCACTGAATTAGCTAGCTCCCTTACACTGCAGGGAGAATTCCAGCCTCTCATTTTGAGAGTTTACCTAGGAACATACTCAGGAACATTCCAGCACCGAGACACCCTCTGCTTTCACCTGCCACTGCCTATGACTAGATGCCACACATGTATGATGTGTTTGCTTCTGGTACTCTGAACGAGTAGGGAAGTTTAATCTTCTTTGCCCAAGCAGTAATTTTCTCTCCTCTTTTTATTTAAATAAGTTTTTCTTTCTGAAGCTGTTCTCAGGAACAAAATACTTTGTCCAATTCTCATCCTGGCCATTGGATGAATAACCAGAACACACACTCAAAGCGCATAGTCTTCCGTCGTCCCCCCACCACAAACCCCAGCACAAGGTGTGCAGGTGGCCAGAAGAGTTTGCAACGCTGAGCTTCCAACGAGCTTTTGGGGGCAGAGGGCAAAGGTATGTATCCATTCGGCTTGGGACTGGTAAATCAAATCCTTTTTGCAGTAGTAAGTGAACTGACAAAGTATAGATAAAAAGATTATTATCACAGATTACCGCTAACAAATCCTCACTGGGGAAAAGAGTGTGTAGGAGAAACTCACTGTGACTGGTGGTTTTGCAGATGACGCACAAGATGCAGTTGGAAGTAGCTTTTGATCTCCCACAGCAATAATAACGGCCCTTCAGGGAGCCACTGCAAGACACAAAACAGATTCATGAGTAAAACAGGCAAGTGGTGATCAGCAGTCACTCCAGGAACAGACTTTTCAATCCAGGATTACAGCTCGCTGCTTCACAGTCCCCTTCCCTTCCCTTCTGTACTTCCCCACATACTCTTCAACCTCAATGAACTTTGTTACTAAAATGAAACTCAGGTCACCAAATAAAGACTGACTCATTGGAGAAGATGTCTTCTTGAACATTTCCAATACAGACTTAAAAAAACATTTAAAAGAGGTGACTTTTTCCTCACTGAATCCACACACAAACTAATAAAGTGAGAGTGAACACGCAATGCCAAGAGACATAACGCATGCTGGGCATGCAGAGGAAAGTCCAGGTAAACAGTGCCTACAGAACAGCACCCTGTAATTTATGGTCCACCAGCATCCCAAGAAGCAAGCTTTGCTGCTCCCAGGGAACAATGCACAGAAAGCATTCAGAAGAGAGCACAAGCTTGTTTCCTATGCAGGGAGAAGGCCATGGCAAGGGAGAGTAAAATTGATAAATATTTGTAATCATTCAAGTTTCTGAGACTGACAAATGCCAACAAAGCAAGTTCAGCTGGTGGGAGCAGTTTATGAAAAGTAACTTCTGCTGGGAATGGTAAAATTGCACAAAGTGATGCTGCACGGGGAAAAGTAAGGTTGTAGTTACACTCAAATGCATAGCAACATTCAAATGCATAATCAACCAACAGTTTAATTCTACCTACAGAAGCAGCAGTAAGGTCTGTACTGTAGACAAACCTTTTCAAAAAAAACAACTCCTTCCTTTTCCATTGCAGCTTTAGTGTTATAGTAGATAATGAGTTACACCACTGTTCTGTGCCACAAGAGTTTTGCTAGTGTATACATCTCCTTAGCATTAAGTTTGGAACTGCAGATAGATGTTAGTTAAGCACAATGCAATTAGCCCCACTGTAAATTACTTAGGGTAAAAAAGCCAACCCCTACAAAAGAACTATGACATCCTTACTGACCACAGACAACCAAGACTGCAGTTTATCTACCCATTTGAAAGACATTTGGTCTGTAGACCAACTGTGCCTGGTTTGCCATAGTGTAACTCCTAGTTTTTTGTTGGTTTTTTTTTGTTTGTTTTGTTTTGCTTTAATCCTGCTGTTTCAGGTGCTTAATGCCACTAATTTCCAGATGGTCTAGAAATCCAGCACAAGAGAAAGCAGGCTACAATCCGTGTTATGTGCAGGAGTGTTGCTGACATTTCACTGCCACATAAATCAAGCAGGCCCCAAAGGAGAATCAGCAATGCATTCCCTAAACATTGCTTTATTTTGGTTTTTCTAAAATAAAGAACTAAGGAAGTAGATATCAAGTGTTTCCTGAGAAGAGAGAGCTGCCCGATGATTTTTAGATTTCTTTTTTGTTTCCTAAGCTTGACAAATACCAGAAGCAACATCACCTTTTAAGGCAAAAGGCAGCTGAAAGCAGAATCCTTCTTTTAAGCCAGAGTGACTCATAACAGCAGATTCTTCCTAGAAAAACAAATTCAATCATGAAGCAAGAACAAGCTAGAAGCCTTAGTAATAACAATGCAAATGAATCCTTCTTTCCCCCGGACTTTTGTGGATGGGTGTTGGCTGGTTCTGCAGGTGTTCTTGGCTACTGTAAAAAAGAAAACAAGCTAGACAGACTACTGGCTTGACCCAGCCTTACCATTCATTTGCATCCCTAGAGAGCGCAGTGCAGTAAAGACAAGCACAGATGCACAGGAACACATTTCATGCCTTATCTTTTCTATAGGAATGCAGGAGGAAGTATGTATCTGAAGCTGTAGCTACGCTGCAGTCACACATGCTTTCAACACAGTCGACAACCAGCTTAAGAGAGAGGGCAGAGAAGATGCAGAAGCACGCACACAACGCTGCCTCCAGTGAGCCTGTGTAGTCACGCATAACCCAGCACCGCCACACCTTCATCACGCCTGTTAAAAACAAAAGCTAGGTCACGTACGGCTGTTCAGGCCTCCTGAAACAGAGGTTGTGGCTACCATCGGAAGTGGCAGCATTACGCTAATGAGAGGATGTGTCGGCTGCATCTAAATCTACTCGACAAGTCTGAAGACATCCAAAATCCTCTTCTTTGAGTATCATAGTCATTGCAGAGATTTCCCTTGACCTGTCCAACACGTGGGGCCAGGCAACTACAGTTTCAGCAAAGAAGGTGCTGGCACCACCAGCAGAGACCAGGGCTCCACTTCCCTCTCCACAAATGACCTGCTGTATAACCCCAGGCAAAACATTCTGTCTGCTTGTATCCCACTTTCATTCTTAGGTTGTTTTTTTTGGTCTCCTCTTTTGCCTAGGGACCACCTTTTACAAGATGTTTATGTCTATTTATCATGTGTTGCTGAGCGCAACAGGGCGTCTAAGCATTAACTTTAATAACAACAGGAACAGTGTAACTCCAATTAGTGCTACAAGGCTCCCCTCAAACCCAGCTACACCAGACATCCTGCTCCAGAGACCAGAGGCTTGTGTTTAATCTTTCTGTCCTGGCTTGTGTCAAACGCTTCCCGGCTCTCTGGCATGCACCAGACAACCTGGATTCCATCTAAAGAGAATTCTCTGACAACTCCCAACTGTTCAGGAGATTTTTTTAGGCTAACTTCAAGGGGGGAAACTACAGCTTAGCAAGAGAGGGTGAATAGAGTCCTAATGCCTAAATTCAAACTGATTAAAAACCTGTCACAGACAGCTCAGCTTGCCAGGAACTTGGACACCCTGAGCTAGACAAGAGTCCTGCTCTCTGATTTTCTTGCTTTGAAACACCTGTCCTTGCTCTCCCCACTCTTGCATTCTTCCCTGGGCATTGCTGTCAGAGGCAGATCAAGGTGACTTTCTGCTGTGACCCAGGATGGCTGTTCCTTTGGGCTTATATTTCTTTGCACATTGGTCAAGAAACCTGGTTTCTAGATGCAGGACATCTCTCAGTGCCCTAGTACTGTCCAGAGCTTGCTGCTGCTTCATAGAATCATAGAGTAGTTTGGGTTG
>NW_009189490.1:61556-108216 GCF_000690835.1 Fulmarus glacialis
CAGTACGCAAAGTGGGGTCTCATGAGAGCGGAGTAGAGGGGGAGAATCACCTCCCTCAACCTGCTGGCCACACTTCTTTTGATGCAGCCCAGGATATGGTTGGCTTTGCAGACTGCGAGCGTGCATTACTGGCTCATATTAAGTTTTTCATGCACCAGCACCCCCAAGTACTCTTCCGCAGGGCTGCTCTCAATCCACTCATCCCCCAGCCTGTATCTATGTTTGGGATTGCCCCAACCCAGGACCCTGCACTTGGCCTTGTTGAACCTCATGAGGTTCGCACAGGCCCACCTCTCAAGCCTGTCAAGGTCCCTCTGGAAGGCATCCCGTCCCTCTGGAGTATAAACCACACCACTCATCAGCTTGGCATCATCCGCAAACTTGCTGAGGGTGCGCTCAATTCCACTGTCCATGTCCCCGACAAAGATGTTAAATAATACTGGTCCCAATAAGGACCCCTGAGGGCACCACTTGTCACTGATCTCCATCCAGACATTGAGCTGTTGACCACTACCCTCTGGATGCGACCATCCAGCCAATTCCTTATCCACCAAACGGTCCACCTGTCAAATCTGCTTCTCTTCATTTTAGAGACAATGATGTTGTGTGGGACAGGATCAAATACTTTGCAGAAGTCCTGGTAGATGACGTCAGTTGCTCTTCCTTTATCTACCAATGCTTTAACCCCATCGTAGAAGGCCACCAGGTTTGTCAGGCACGATTTGCCCTTAGTGAAGCCATGTTGGCTGTCACCAATCACCTCTGTTTTTCATGTGCCTTAGCATAGTTTCCAGAAGGATCTGCTCCATAATCTTGCCAGGCACAGAGGTGAGACTTATCGGACTGTTTAAAGGCAAAGAGTGAACTTGGCAGTTAGGAGACAGTACCATAATGTGCTAATATTGCCTGAGTTTTCACTCTTTTGAGCCCAGTCAACAATTTTTTTTTTTCTTTTCCCTTAAACTAGAAAATAGCTTCACCCTCCCTATTTTGAGGCAAGACCAATAACATGATAAACACCAAGCTGCACCCATTTGGGCAGTAAACCCGAGAAACAGAACCATTATCAACAGAGACATCAGTGGCATTCGATGGCGACCCTAAAAAGGAGGAAAGGCTTTGCTGCATGGGTCTTCCCATAAGGCATTACAAAGCGATCTCCTTTTGCCAGTGCTCACATAGATACCCAGCGCTAGATATTACCAGGGACAGCAGGTTGCAGGGAATTGCCCTGATTTCTGTCACAAAGGCACATAGGACATTAGTGTGTAGAACTACTCAACTTCCCTGTCTTGAAGAGGATACACAGAAGCTCCTTGTTCCACATAGATTAGGCACAGACACTCCACCAGTGGCAAGGGGCATTTTTCAGCCTCTGCTCTGCTTTCAACTACTGCAACTATATCAGGAAATCTACCGACCGCCTATACTCTTGCATTAGCCGACAGTGCCTGTAACAAAAAAAAAAAAAAAAAGCTATTCTGTGAAGTCCTACTAAGCACAAGAGGCTGTGGGAATTATATTTTAAAGTAGATATGAACACTGCTTGCTCTTGTTTTTAAGAGAAAAATACCAAAAAGAAATATCAGCAAGTTTCATCTCTGCACCACCACCCACCAGTCTCCCACCCACCCCTGCTTTTTTTTTTTTCTTTTTTAAATTAAGGTAACATTGTATTTCTTGCCCACATGCTCTCCCCTCAAACAAAACTCCACTTGACAACTTGGAATCATTCTGTTTATTTGAAATTTCTTCTTTCAATTCCTATTGCTTGATGCAAGATGGCTCCTTGCCCTCAGAAAAGACTACAACTCTCCTGCCGTGCCCACAGCCATCACCGTGTACTCAAAACCCAGCAAATCTGCCAGACAAGCTATCTCCAGCTGATACCTGCACAAGCTTCAATACTTGAATTACCCTCTTAGATTCCCCTCTGTGTTACATATGTGTGTGTGTGTATATATATACACATATAGGGGAATATATAAATAGATACTCCCTTCCCACTCCTATTTTAGGATTTCCTGAACTCTATGCTATTCTTATCCTCTTTGCATCAGCATTAGCCCTGACAACCATATTCTGCAACACGTACTTCACTCTTGTCTCTGAAAACCACTGGACTGATTTTACTCTGTGGAGTTACTCTTTACAAAGTCCAGAATATGGGACTTAGCACACTGGCATATCAGCTCTTAAGCTGATGAGCACATGTAACTTCCATTAGAGTTAGTGCAAACAGCAGAACCCCACTCAAGCACTCTGCCCTAAACATCCACTTGCACTCTGCATCCCTCGTGAGCTCTACTGCAAACCTATTATCTTCTGAAAAGCACCACCTTCTATCAACTTTGCCCAACACCACGAAAAGCTCCTCAGTAGACACTAAATCCAATAAAGCTCCGGCTCATAGCTACAGCCCCTATTCCAAGAAATGGTACAGAGCTGCAAATGTTACCAATGAACTGTGATCCTGTGTGCTTTAGACCCGTGTACAACTTAGAACTAAAGAAATCTCTCCTCTGTCCAAGATTAAGGCTCCAGGGAATATTCTTTCACCTTTGCTATACCAAACTACAGTTACAAAAACAAGTAACTAGACAAGTGTTCCTGTTTGTTCAGAAGCAACTGACCCTGAGCGCAGCTACATGGCTGGCCGACTGTAAGATATCTGACCTCCTTCTATTCTATCGTACGTATTACTGTAATACTGGACACTTTGCAGTACTGTATTAAGCAACATAACCATATGTCACATGTTGTTTAATCTTTCAGCAGCATCCCAGACAGAATTACATAGCCTGGAGTATTCACTTGACAAGGTTTTGTTAAATATTTGCATCCTGTGTTTCTGCTTGCAAAGGCATCTGTGCTCAGCACTTAGCACTGAAAGCTGCAAGATCTGTGATCCTCCTTTGGCTGTTCCCAATTCTCAGCCTGACCCGTGAGAAAGTTCCCTCTTCTCCTGCAGAGGAGCTTTCACTTTTATCACTTTTATTCCCAAATACACAGCAGAAAGATGAGGCTTTAAGTTCTTACATATCCTGGGCACTCTAGATGGAATCAGCAACACGAACAACCCATCCTTTGGGTAGGATGAGACTGTCCCAGTGTAGCCTGAGAAGGCAGTTACTCCTCAAAGCAGGTAAACAAGGGAGGCTAAAATGTAGCAGGCTCCTGAAAGCCTCTCTGCATCAGTCGTTCTTTCCGTCACTGTCACCTAACTCTCGTCTGCCTTCATATCTAGTGTAACTAGATCCCAAGGAGATGTGTGCTATATCGTTAAAGAAAATAGGTTACTTTGAGACCAGAAATTGTTGAGGAGTTTTAATAATCATGTGAAATCCAGAGTGTTGTGTTAGACAGTTTATTTAGGTTTCCAGACATCACCACTCTTCCCTAGACTTGCACTAGCAGGGCTAAAGAGCTCTGTGAGCACCCAGCACTGGACATAAACCCAGAAATAACAGCACCAACTCAAACAATCGCGTGTGGCACAGAGCCACCGAAACAAGCAGAGGTTCTTCGTGGGACCTGTTAGGTCTCACCAGAGGGCACAGGAGCAGCTCCCTGCCAGAAGGGAGAGGCTGCCTGATGCTGACTGCTCATTCATAATTCAGACACTATTATGACGTGCACTAGTGATTTAATAGTTTCAATATTTGTAATTAAATCAAAGTGATTAGAAGTCTGAAATATGAAACCTTGATTAAGGTCAGCAGCTTTAAACTCTGTTTCCATTTTTAGCTGTTATGCCTGAAAAAGGGCTGATTCTCCCTGCTAAGTAACTATGAAAATGTCTATATGTTTAGATTAAAATACCCCATACTCTAAAGTTCAGCATGCAAATTTGTTAAGGAAGACACATCACTATTCATTTAACTAAGCAGTTATGCAATAAATGATACATTTATTCAAGTTTCAATTTTTGCCATTTTTAGATGAATGAATGATGGATTTCCTTTTTACTAAAGTTGGGCTGGGGCGTTTTGTTTGTTTGTTTCTTCTTTTGTTTTGTTGGGGTTTTTTGCTTGTTTGTTTGTTTAACTTTTACATTATGTCAAGCTGTCCTTGGAGGAAAATTGAAACCCGATTAAAATCTGCAGAAACAGCATTTACACACTACCTAAACTGCCCCAAACTTGATGGCTCACCAAGAGAAAAAAGTAGGTTTATCAAAACAAACTTTACATTTAAAATTGTTTTTAAAATAGTATTGTCTATAGTGAAAGAAAGTAAGGAAATGTGACTGGTTCTACCAGAATAAAGAGAATATCTCACCATCCTTCATTTAGTCTTTCTTCAATCCCTCCCCAGCACAAGCTATATAGCATTCTCAATCAGCCTCACAAGTTCACAAGTTACCTGTCGTGAAACTGATACTGCTGAAAAACTTAAATGACAAATATTCTCCCTACACCTGCAGAACAGGCTATTGCTCTCACAGGTTATCCTGGCACTGCAGTGAACTCTTTTTCCAGACAATTAAGCCATTGATTTCCTGTGGTTTGAGCACTTTCATTCTCCTTTAAAGCCCTAGCCAAACCTGCACTGTTAAATACTTTTTAATTTAAGTGCTGTTAAATGGTTAGGGAAAGTTTAAATCTTAACCTAATTTATCATTATTTCAAAGTCACCATTGAAGTGGTTTCTTTTCAGAGACTACATTAAATTTCATATATGCGATTATACACACACACAAATATAGATATAGCACTGTTTAAATGCATTGATTCCAATACTCGCCCACTGATTCTTAAAACTGTTCCAGGGCTTCTGGAAACATATGGTGTTTTTAAAATATGACAGGTACTTAGCTCCTGAAATATATTCTCAGTGGACATAGCCAACTATCTCTCACTGTAAGCCTTTAAGTAGAGAGCGTAGGTATTTTCTAAAGGAGTTACTCCAATTCCCAAAGAGCTGATACACCTCTTTTGTATCACAATATTGCATACATTTGTCCCTCTGTCATCCTTAGAAGCACAAGAAGGACTATCCTTCCCATGCTGCGACGGGTATGGACCTGAGACACTATGAGGAAGGCAACACCAGCGACAGCAGGATACTCTCCAAGCTCCCTCTGAGCAAGGGTAACGCAGCACTGCCTGAGCTAACCGGTGGTTTGCTAGCTAGGTCCAGGGTCACACCACGCTCTTTCAGAGACCCACCTAATATTGTGGCATGACACTGAGTCACAGCGGCACTTCAGGCTGCCCTGAGATCATCCACAGCACTTGACATCATGCAGGAAGACAGAAGTGACCTTCCCAAGGGGTCTGCCCGAGAGCTGGGAGATGAACCGAGCACCCACACTCCCAGTGGGCACCCAGCTCCACCGGGAGCCACAGCCAGGTAAATGCCATCCCACAAGCATGCCCTGAGCACTCACTCAGAAGCACCTGCGGAGGAGCAAGGTAGACAGGAAAATCAGCCAGTGTAGGCAAAGGAAATTCTGGTGGTAACAACAACAGTTTACATGTCATTTAATTTTCTACCCCAATCTATCAAGTGAAGCATTGAGGACACAGCACTGTAAGTTTTCTAGTGCTGTAATTTCTGCAAAGTATTCACCCCTCTTTTTTTTTTTCTTTTTCTTTTTTCTTCTTTTAAAGCTTTTCAGCTTTTCCTTTTAAGCTAGTGACTTAAAATGACTGTTATCTTAGTTTTGTTGCTGTGGATACACCAAGACACATATTTTGCTCCCAGCAAATCTCCGAGGCAGTAAACTACATCATACAATTTTTACCACGGTATTTCCAGGGAGAAGACACACCTATCCTATCTTTGCCCTTTGTGGTAACTTCACAGAGTTCAAACAACACATTCCCAACTTCGAGGCAAGTCTAGATCTTTCGCTCTCCTAAACCAGCCATCCAAAACACACAAACCAAATAAGTTTTCCATCTCAGGTTGTAACAATTCCCTCTGCTCTGATCTTCCATCTGGCCACGGAGTAACTGGATCTAGCCACAGGCCTCCATGCTGGCAAAGCGATGCAGCATCGGCTGTGAGCACATCAGCCAGCTGTTACAAAACTCTTTTGCTGGGCCAGAATCACTGCAGCTACGGCAGGCGCTTTGTGGTAAATGAAAAGCCGCTGTGCAGTAATTTAAGAGCACTGGTGTTTGGCATCGGCATGAGCACTGGATGTGACCTAGTCAGTGGGTGAAGTAAAGCACAGCTCGGATCTATCTGGGCCAGGACAGCAGCATTCACATTTACAAGTGTTGCTCTAAGCAACTTTCTGACAGTCTTAACCGCTGGATTTCCCCACAGACTTGTAGGCCCACGTCCCCTCCTGTCTGGGGTGAGCACTCACACTCAGTTTGCTTCCAGCCAAACCCCTTGAGACACACGCTTACCCCCGCTTGTCACGGAGCATCCCCCGGACTTCACAATCTGCTGCTCTACCCTTCTCAAGTCCTGCAAAAATCTGGATGCCTTGGGTAACAATCGCAAGCACATAGTGACAAGATGAGAGCTCACTGTAGGATAACCACACAGAATACATTGAAAATTTATTTGTGGTCTATACAGGAGTCAAATTATCACCTTTCGGGCAGGATCAATAACAGTTTCCAACCCACACTTATTTGCCAAGTTGTGCATCTAAGTTGTGCAAAGAAAGCATCTAAACCAGTACCTAGATACTAGGTACCTATACTAAAGATACTAAACAACCATATACATTGTTGTTAACTCAAAGACCTTCTCTCTGGAAAAGGATTTAAGAAACTCCTTTAATGGGATCATTAGCACCACTAGGCCTCGGGAAAACCAAATGCATCTCATGAAGAATCAACATCGCTTGCTGTATTTGCTTTAAGTCCCACTGTAGAAATGAAGATTGGCTTAAACCACTGCAAATATTTTGGAATATTTTACGCTCAGACAAGAGACCCTAAATGGCTTCGGAATCAACATCTTTAAATTATTTAGAGTTTTTCAAAAGTTTTGTGCTGAGTCAGTTATAGCAATGCCACATAGCACCATATTAGTTAAAGCAACTTGACAGCAGATGCAGTTCTTTACCTCCTCTCCAGATCCCTGTTATACAGGCAAAGCAGTTACCAATGGGACTCGAGTCTTCACTTCTCTGCCCCTCAGTTCTCACACACAATAGAGAGAACACTCCAACTAATTTGGTCCATCTTGAGACCAAAATCTGCCCTTTGATAGCAGAAATCATCTCTCGCAATACCTGTTTACTACATCTAGCTCAGGAAATTTCTGGTTTTGTTTGGGGCAGACTGGGCAGTACAGCACACAAATAATTACCTGCTTATACTTAACAGAAATGGGGGAAAATAGGAAAAGAGATACATATACTATATATATAAAAATATGAAAAAAAAAAATGCAGAGCTCCGTACAAGTCTATGACAAGATAGAGAGCTCATCTTGGAGCTTCAGAAATTTATAGCAGACAAAAAGCATCCGTCCCCAGAAAAATCCAAATTAAAAGCATTTCACTTTGATTGTGCTTCTCTCTTGCGGTTTGCTACAATCACACAAGAGTTGGTCAAGTAGAGTAAATGCTACAGGTGGAGATTAAATTTGCAGGGATAGCAGCTGTTCACTGGCCACTGCTATTCTAACAGCATTATGGCTAACCAGCATATTTCTTGTTAGAACCACACCAGACCCACAAGCCAACAACAACTGTAATGTCTTTCTTTACCTCTCCCCAGCAGTTTCTGCCATCTGCCTTTGCTCTTCTGTCTCATCTTCAGGCAGGCACAGTCTAAAACCACTCTCTAGTTTATACTTCATATGCATGTTGTTCTTCACTTCGTACAGCTAGTGCTGTGCTCTCTTGCAAACACAATGCTTGGCTGATGCCCATGCATTACAACTAACATGCACTACTCTAATGAAGACAAAATGCCTCTCAACCCAGAACCCAAGCAAGCAGGCCCCTCATGGAGATGCCTGCTCATACAGCATGGTAAGCACCACTGATGCACTGGGGTTGTCTGAAGCCTGCGAGTTAGCTGGTCCCTGCCCTGAGCAGATGGCCAACCAAAGCACATATTTAATTTTCAACTATAAGAAATGCTGCTGTTGCTACCTACAGTGAGACTATACTTAAGAAATATGCTGTGGCTGTATCACTTTGTATCACTTAAGATATAAGTAAACTCCTGCTATGAAGATAACATCCTCTCGCTTCTGGTCTGCTTTAACATTAGGCGGTCCATGGGAGATAAGGCAGAGGGTTGATACCTCCCAGCTGGATGGGAACAAGAGCTGCAAGTCAGCCACAGGAAGTCAAGCGAAGTCTGGAACTGGCTGGAAGAAAGTAATTCCTCATTATGGGCAGGCTTTGAAGTATAGGCTGATAGAAGTTACTCATGTTCTACAGAGCAGGAGAGAGGCTTAAGAAACAACACCCAAACTCAGAAATACAAGTTGTTTCTTGTGCCTGGTCCACGCTTTCCGTGATATGCCAATGCCATAATATTCCCAACACTAAGCCAGGTACACAATTTCATCTCTAGTCAACGCAAATCCAGCCAGCAGTTTCACACTATCTCCTTTCTATACCTTAATCTCTCAGTGTAGGTGACTCGTATCTACTATTACCTGTTCCCACTTACTTCCACTTCCCTGCAAATGACTAAGATACCTACAATTACATGATAGTTCCTGATACAAGGAACTGGTGATATTTCTTCACTATACAAACATACATACAGCTGCTCCCCTCCACCTGGAAAGAAATCCAACCACTGGGGGAGGTGAGGAGGAAGAGTGTGGGAAGAGAGGAGGATGAGACTCAAACAACTTGGAAGCCATCCTGCTTCCCAGCAAAGAAAGCACAGATTACCTTAGAGGTACTTCTGTGACAATCCAGCACATTAACAAAGCTACCAGGGACCTCAGGCTTCCCCTCAGCCCCATGCTCGCTAGGACACAGGTTCTTAGGAGGGGCAAAATGCATGAAACTCCCCCCAGCTCGATGAATCAAGGCCAGTTTATACTAATGATCCGGCTCAACATATCCAAGGAACGGACGCATTCATTAGTTATCCTAAACAGCAGGATATTACAGTAAATTATGACAGCTGCTGTGTGTAGCTTTTCAAAGCTCTTCTCTACACCTTTAAATACAGCTAGCATTAGAGATGTCCTTTACTAGGGAAAAAACATCTATAGATCAGCGCCCTGTACGGAGTCCAGCAGGCTGTGACAGTGTTACTTGCCAGCATTTACAAAGCAGCACATAGTGTAAAGGTTTTGCTAACACCAATGCACATGTACTGCTTTCAGTAAAAGTAAATTCAAAACCACTGCCCTCATCAACCCTGAAGAAAAGCCTGACA
Organism: Fulmarus glacialis; assembly: GCF_000690835.1. NCBI lineage: Eukaryota > Metazoa > Chordata > Aves > Procellariiformes > Procellariidae > Fulmarus > Fulmarus glacialis. The sequence continues at coordinate 70,886 of NW_009189490.1, forward strand.
TCCTCCCTTCTTCCTCTATGAACCAGCGGGTTCTCCTTTCCGCCTTTATAATGGTACATTTCTCTCACTTTTAAAAGTTACATGAATAAAGGCATAGCCTGAATTCATGAGGAAACAAACAAAAAAAAATTTCCTACACCTCTGAAATGTCTCAAATTCTAAATATTTACAGATATTCTCTTATGCCCCTCTACACTAATACCTCTTCACAGTACTCAAGGTATCACTCCACCTCTCCGCATCTTCCAGCCTCTCCCACGCCCTCGCTGCTGTACCTACCACAAAACAGTTGGCACGTGGCGCAGACAGGACAGGACAGCTCGGGCCCTTTCACCTCCTGCACATTTGTGCAACGTGTACTGTCCCTGCCTCACAGACATCTCGATTTAAACAGATGAGGCTGGGAGAAAAGAAGAACGATTTACCTCATTTACAGGTTTTCAGGAGACTAACAATTTTGCTCATAATCACACACGGAAGTTTATGGCAGAAGTAAGAACAGCACTCTTACATCTCCATTCATTAGTATGACTCCAATAACATCTTTCCTTTCAAGAGCAGTGTGCCCAGTCATTTCTTATCATGAGAGGTCAGGAAGGACTTTGGCTGTAGACAGACATTTTTCTCTCACTCTCCCTCACCTGAGGAGAAATAATCATGTTTTCCTGGACTTCATGACTTGAACGCGCAGGTAAATGTCACCCGCATGAACAGTTACAGCTTTGTCTGCAACAAATGAGGCATGTCCTGTTCATACCGATGGTGACAGTTCTCTGAAGTACTGCAAGAAACTCCCTCACAAGAACACCCCAGTGGGGTCCCAGACTAATTTGCCTGACTCTTTGCCTTGTGAATGAATGGATTTGAATGTATATTAACACATGGAACCTTAGGCACACATAAGAAAGAGGACTAGTGAAAATAATTCCTGCAGACCCGTTCCTCTTGGAAACTCCTTCAGTTGTATCTGCAAGATAAAATAAACCAACAGCCTACAGGTCTCGGGGAGCAGAAAAAACCAACCAACTGGGGAGGGGGGATGGGCATGTGGGAAAAGAATACAGCAAAACAAGCTGAGAAAGCCCTGCATTTATCCCCTCACGGAAACCACCTGAAGGGAGCCCAGGGCCAATACTTTTTTGAGTAGAAGAATCAAGCAAACAAGAAAAGAACAGGAGGCTGAAGCCTGCTGCCACTTTGTTATAATGCTGCTGGAACGCAGCAGGAGGCTGGTCTCACCAGCTCAGGACAGCTCTTCCCATCCTGTGCTCTCATAGCACAGAAACAACTTCATGAGACGAGTGCAATGGTTCGTGCCTCCACACCCTAATCCCCGATCCCCACGGTGGCAGCAACAGATACTCTAAACGCATAAATCCCATCCTATAAAGCTACGGTTGCGAGGCAGCACGCTACAAGGAAGAGGAACTGATTCTAATTACAGCTCTGATCCCTTCACTCCTGCACTTGCAAGGAAGTCAAGTTTAAGGAATCTGCTTTACTGGTCATGCTTCTGCTGCAGGACACAAAAGCCACCCCACTCTGTATTCTGAACTAGCCAGGCAGTGTAGTGCATTCTTCATCTCCATACCCAGGAGCCTCGCAGCAACTCTACCTGGCCATGATTACATATAAACTTCTACAGAGAACATGACAGGCACTTTTGAAATGGGAATGAAGTTAGCAAATTATCAAACTTAAAGACAACTTCCATAACCTCCCAGTTCGCATCTACTGCACGATGTAAGAAACATAATGTGCTTCTTCAGAGTCTTTCCCTTTTTTAGAGGCTTTCTCAGAGTAACCATCCACACACACACACACCCTGAGTCACCAACTGGAGACACTTCACGTGCCTCAGTTCTACCCTCATGTCAACAACTCCAGTTTAAAAGCCAGAGCAGAGACGGAGAGAGAACATCAAAACCAAATTCATCAAGTTCCTCTCATCTCTCACTTGCTAAATGGAACTATATTTACATTGGTCAGCAGCATCTGTCAGGGAATTAATATAAAAGCAAGCATTGTTTTGGCCAATTTATTGAGCAACAAGGATATTTTCTGAACAAACACTTCCCTCACCCTATTAGTTGCACCCATCTAACCACTGTGCCAGTAAAAGCACACAAGGGAGTCTCTCCTCTTCAATAAGGAGAGTCACAGGAATGAAACCAAAGGGTTGCAATGGGTGCGAGAAAGAGCCCTTTTCAGAAAAGCATCAATATGTTTAAATAAAGATACTAGCTTAACAAGAGCAAATAAACTGCAGTACTTCCCTTCAAATAAGAAATAAGCAATGTTTAATCAAGGTAGTCATTTTGCACTGATGGAACCAGTCCAACTACTGAAAAATAACATTTTAGTGAAAAAGCTTTCCAGTTCATAGCCACCGGGGTTATTATTCTTATTCTCCCAGAATAAGAATGCCTGATACTGGTATAGTTTGTACTCCTACAAGAGAAAGTTAGAGTAGTACATTTATACTACTCTAACAGGGATAGTAAATGTTATAATCTATTCAGTAAAGTATTCACCCTCCCCTTCAATCACAGATGTAATCACCATCACATACTGTGGGATAGTCCCATTGCCAGCAAAGGGAATGATAAACTGTCTGGATGTGAGGAGCTTGATCCCACAAAAGGAGTGGCCACTGGGAAAGAGAAGAAAGCATGCTTTATCCTCTGGTTCCCGTTTTCTTTTTAAGGAGCACGCTACTTTTGTGGACCTTGCTACTGGGCACATTTTGTAAGGCAGAAAGTAATTCCATTATAGATTTATCTCTCTCTTCTGTTAACGCTTTCTTTATAAGATCAGCGAGTAAAGTTTCCATAAGGTCAAAATTGGCTTTTCACCCTCTAGAGGGCCAACTGGTCTTTTCAAGCAGTTTGATAGCCTTTATCTCCTGAAAACATTTCAGCTGTGTGGGTGGCTCCTCTGATTCCCCTTGCATTATAAACATATCTGCAAGCCCTGCAGACAGCATCAGGCACACATTATACAGCATAGTCACCAAGTGACATTTTTCCGTTGAATACACATAGAATACAGGAGCACACTAGCATCTATCCTCTAATGCCTATCAATGATAAGGAGACTTCAAACCATCTCACAAGGCAGCCAGGCTGACAATATCCATGCAGCATCAGCTTTGCTCCCCCTTTAGGTGCATCATAGCACATTTTCCACGCCTGTTACACTAGTCACCAGCACCTTCTTCCAAGCAGAGCTAGCCCTCCTTAGGAGTGCCAGAGAGGTTCCCAACTGAACAAAGCTTTCACCTCAGAAGAAGCAAAGCTGTGGAAGTCCAGCAATTAAAGACATTCGCTGGATAACAGGACATCTCTGTTCTGTATGTGGGGTGCAACGTGCTCCAATGAGACCAGCTTCTAACACAGACCAGTCCTCAGCCTACAATACTTCAGTTATTTCATACAGCAGTGAAGAAAGCAGGCACAACAGTGTGCAGATGTGAACTGATAGTGTGCATGTTCATGTGTATACTTGTACATACACATCATTATTATCTCTTCTTTATTATAGGTACTACATAGACGGTCAGTACCAAGAAAGAACATGACTCCTTCACACAAGGCCACCTTTAACATGCATGGGTTAGTTTATACATGCCTCAGCCACAAGCTATGATTTTTGTACATCTTAGTCTTTACTGCACATTTTTGTACCTGTCAGACATGGGTTCTCATCATTACAAAGACCAGAAAATACGGAAATATTGATATATTCACATTGGCTCAAGGTTCATCCTCAGAGTAGACCACCCACTCTGACTACTTACACTGCCTCCGATACTGGTTTGCAACCCTAGTTTGCTGGTACAAACTCGATCATCAAAACAACCAGTCTGAACCACGTACTCCAACAAGCTCAGTTGTACTTGGGTACAGCTAAGTGCATACAGACACAGCCAGGAGAGCCTGCATCTGAGGCAGTTCCATGGTCACTTTAATCGATGCGTAGGACACTGCTGAAAGGCAATCTGGCTCACATTCCTCTCCGCCTACCTGCTCTTTACCTGTCTCCTCTCTCATGCTGACACTAGCATTCAGAATTAGCTGTGAAGTTGGTAACTCTGCAAAAAAAAAAATCTGGCATAAGGAAAACAGAAAAACACAGCCACAAGCAAGAGAAAGAGAAATCCCTTTCTGCAGTACTCTAGATGTACATTGCAAAAGCATTTTAAGTTCATTACAAAAAGCAGTCCCTGGAGCTACAGTCCAAGCACGTTTTCAAGTGTCACACGATGAGTCCTAGACAGAGCATATATGAAACTTCAGATAAGGCTCTTATGCCTGGGTTAACACACCTACTCCTTATATAATAAAGAAAAATAATTGCAATCCCTAATATATAAAGGTTACAACCCAAGCATGCAAACGTAAGATTCTAAAAGCGTTCAGTGAAGACAACAAAATTACTATCTGAACCTTAAGTCAAAGCATTACTTCAGATTCAAAGTTGGTGCTAGACTGTGTTTTGTTTTTGTTATTGCCACCACTTGAGATTTCAAAAAAATTCACGTGTGCACTCAAACTCTGTCTTCAGGAATTCGTCAAACATGTTTGAACAGATTAACAGAAATTTGAGAAGTGGGTCAAGCTTTTCACCTGCCAGCCCTACCAGCATCCCTTTTAATAAACATCAATAACTATCAGACACAGTAGCAACTGTAAATTAATGGCCTAATCATGTTTGATTCCTGACATTTATGATAACAACATGATCTTGATGGACTCATTTAGCATTAAGAGTGCCATTGGTCATTAATTCAGCTAAAAAATTTCCCTTTGGAACTCAATATTAAACATACCAATTGATAATTACAATCTTGAAATATTACTGACTTTTCCTACACTAAATCTTACAATTGAACCGTAAGAAAATGGGACTTTCTGGCAGATAAAAAGGGAATAGCATGAAAATTTTTTTTCAGCTAAGCCTTAAAATACCATGTAAAATAAGACCAAAAAAAAAAACCCAAACCAACACTAAAGTGAAATGGGAGAAAAATGTGTGTCTTCAATTAACCCAGAAAATGAAGAAGCCCTTAGAAGGCTCTGAATAAGATACACAACCTGGGTTCAACTCTTGTGGTCTTCACTTCCATTAATAATTTCATTATCGTACGTGGTGCACGGAGACCACTCTGTGCCTTCCAGGTTGCTACCTACGAACTGCCAGAAGGAAGACCGAAATCTGTATCCATACATGGAAATTATACTCTCTGTGATCTGTTTGCTGTCTAAATCACTTTGATGCTGCAAAGCCAAGTACTCCACCAACCCACCAACCCCTTGAAAATCACACCAGGAATTCCTTAGTTCCCTTCTTCACATTTTATTCATATACTGTGGATAAGTTACGCCTCCTTTTCCACATCTTTTCTCTGCTTAAACTGTACATTGTCTTGGGGAAGGGACTGGCCTTTCTACATGTGGCAGTTCAGATCTGCTAAGTACTCTTGCAATTCAAATGACAAGAACTTAAAAGCCATTAGAAAAATGAATGAATGGCAGGTCTAACCCACAGTTTATGAGCTGTACGTGGCTAATGGAGCACGTTGCTGGGGCTCACAAGTGCTCCCAGAAGGGGTAATTTATAACTTAAATCCCAAACATTAATAACTCCAGAGCAAGCACAGCACAGTCATGGCCTATGCAGTGCCCAAATAGTCCTTCTGGCAGGAGCCTGCTCCTCCAGGTTGGCTACTCCAGTCGATTCCCACATCTCATGTTTTAGGTTGAAAATGATAACCAACTTACTCTTAAGGGAAGGTCGCATGCTGTTAAACTTAACATATCAAATCCCTTCCATGCCAATAGAAACTGCTAACTAGAAGAGCAGCTGAGGGCACGCAGCACCTTGCAGGTAGGTCTAGTTCTTGCTGCAGTCTCTGCCCTAGCTGTGTCTGACTGAGGCAGAAATCAGTCTTCCTGCAGCTCTGCCTACCACCACTTCCATAACACAGGAATATTTCTGAGAAGAGGGGTGAAAAGGTTAGATTTTGACACACCAGATCAAAGACTCCGATAACTGAAAGCAGCAAATTAAATTCATTTGATACACTTTTATGCAGCTGGTGAATGAAATTTTCTTTCAAACACAATCTGGATAGTAAGTCTTAAAAATAAATTCCGCTGCTTTGTGTGCTGGTACAAGCGGAAGGGCCTGTTCTTTTTCCGAAGCCTCTCTCAATCCTCCTTTTTATTGCTATGCATTGCTAATGCCAAAAAGGCACGTTCAGAATCTCCAGTTAACATATGCAGAAAAAAAGGAGAAATAATTTTTACTAAGCAGACATCAGTTATGCAAAGGAGCAAACAAGATCCTTCTGATGGAGATTTTTCTGTAACCAGGTCCAACATCTCAGAAAGCTCAGAATTACAGAACATCCCAAACCACCACTGGCACGTTAAGGGCAAGATTTTGTAATCCAAGCAAACGATTTTTTAAGAGACCTACAGAACTGGAGCAGTGCAAGATACTTTTGCAAATTACATCCTGCTACAGCCATTGTGCATGCAGTGGTCTAAGTATATTACAAGGAAATATTTGTCTCTGCTGAGGACCTTTTACTCAGTGTGGCTTTCATTTTCCCCTACACACATTAATAGAGCCTGAAAAATACAAAATAAGCTCCGGAGAAGCTGATTGAGTACTAAGTATTTCAAGCTCTAGGTACCTCAAAACTTTAAATACAGCAAAACTAACTGAATGCTGTCATCTCACTTAGTTTTGCTGACTGCAGAAAAATATCCTAGAAACCAGTTTCCTCACTCAGCTAATTCATCTTCCCCACATGGCCGTACAACAGCAGAACAGTGTGCCAGTGACAGGCACTGATGCACTGGCTTTTAGTGTTGATTTCATATATCTTGTTGGAGTGAAGCCATGACAGAGACATTTGTTATTCCTTCTCCTCCAGGCTTGTACTGCAACACAAACAAACAAGGTCTTCACCGTAAGACCAGTAAAAAGCAGGTAGTTTATTTCCTTAAAGCAACATAAAGTATCTTTACTTAATTCTTATTTTTAGAATGCAATCCTAGTTTTAAATTTAAAAGGATTTTTTAAAAGGAATTACGTTACAGCCTAATTCTTCCATATTCTACTTAGGACATTCAAATAACCTTTCAAGTATTCCAGAGAACAATGCCCACCCCAAATTTCAGTGCTAGAAGGTTCTTTTTAAAGTTGCACACATAATACAGCTTTGACTTTTGAGGTTAACTCAAGCTTTATAAATATAGCACAGTGTCAAGAACTGCTTTCAGTAAGTACCAAAGAGGTGAATGCTCCTATTTGCATTTTCCCCAAATGTCAATACTTCACTTGAAAAAGAGAGAGGTGAAAAATCAGGACAGTTTTTTTTTCTCTTTCCTGCTCTACGGCTACAAACAAGGTGGAAAAGTCAGAAATCTACTTGTTCTAGAAGCCTAAGTGTCACAGGACCTGTCTTTTCTTTAAATTAGTGCCTAGCTGCATCTTTTAGTGTCAAAATGTTTTTTGTAAGTCAAGCTCCCAGTGACCAGAAACAACCACCTAGTAATGGCTCCGTTTAAAAATTTAGTTAATGTTATATGCAGGACACATTATGATAAATCAATCTTCCTCCCAGCCCCCTTTTCTTAACCTGCATTCAAAATATGAAGGGGGGGGCAGGGGGGAGGGGAGGGGGCCATGCACTGGGAAAATAAGTTAAACCGAAATTAAAGTACTGTATGGGTGTCATTTCAGTCTCTATTCAAATGTATTCAAATCACCAGTAATCAATTCTGCTATAGCAACCGATGACAAAGCTAACTGAAAAAAACATGTAACCAAGATTTAAAGGGGTTGTTGAAGTTTTCTATTTGCCAACAGAGATCACAGTCACCATCAGGGATCCGTGCCTATGGCTTGAATCGTTATGCTCAGCTCCACACTACAGCCATATGTTTCACATTAAAACAAAGGACAACCAAGGGTCCTTGAAGGATCGGACACAGTCATCTTTTTAAAATCACGCACTCGTCCCGCGGTTGCGTAACTAGGCACAAACGGACCTCTGCTTCCCTGTGATTTCCCTGCTGCTGCTAACATCCGACAGCGCTCCCAAGCTGGACACCAAGAGGTGAGGAAACAAATGCAACATCTCAAAATAATGGGGAGCAAGTGTCATCTCCAAGTCTCCAAGACTGGCAATACAGAGGACTACGATAGGTGAACTGGCTCCCACCCCGCAAGCGGTTTGGCTTTGTCAGACGCTAGATTTGGCAACCTCTGTTAGTTACCACAGACCTCCATCGGTTCGGGATTGTTGTTGACCTATTGAGAAACACTTAATGAGCACCACATGCTCCCCAAGTGTTCTGGGATGTAACCTAGCACAACAGAAAAACAAGAGAGCTACACAGACAGCTTAATAAACGGCAATACAAGCAGTTTGGCTTTTATGTGTGTCTTGCGGTAAAACATGCAGTGACCCACGCTCTCTGCCAGCTTTGGAGAGCCTCTGCCACGGATGTGACTGATAGGATTGCCAACAGTAAATCTATCGTCCCAGCTGGGATGTAACACTCCCATCTTTACAGCTGGAGCCCTGATCTGCAGCTGGATTAAGATATAAAAATATCTCTCTGGTGTTGCAGGCCACATGCAGAATTTCTGACCATACTATGAATATATTATGCAGCTGCAGCTAAAGACTTATCATCAACATGAAGATAGGTAGCACAAGAGGAACACTATCAGTGGGCTTGATTTTCAAAATGTATTTAGAGCCTTTAAAAAAAAAAAAAAGACAAAACCCAACTCCGATTTAAGAGTTTTCAAATCAGCCTTAAAAAAATTTTTACATTCAAAGAGAGCAAGCATCCTACACCTTAGGATGCAAGCATCCTACACGTGTTCACAGAGCAAGCTAGCAGCAGAGCTCAAAGTCTCCTCGGCCCCGCAAACCACCATTCTAACTGCTACAGCTGCAGTTACGCTGAAGATATACACAGCCATATGTATTTACAGCATCACACAATAAACCAACATAAAAATCAGTGCTAGGTTATATTGTGGGAAGTGTCATCCAGATGGCAGGCAGATCTCGAGTTATTGCTGCAGGTGGCCAAGAAAAAGACCCTGGCTGGAGGGACACTGCACTGGCAGGCAGATGAACCAGAACAGCAGCTCTCAATCAGCAAGACCAGCCTCGTCAGCACGGTGCTGATGTAGTAGAGATGAGGTACTAGAGACAGCCTGCAGCATCCCAGACTCGTACTCCTGGCACCAGGATGTGAAGTCATGGCATCTCTGCAGAATAGTTCAAGGTAGAAGGAAGTGGATTCCACCAAGGTGAGGAGGGGCGGGAAATAAAATAAAATTAAAAAAAAAAAAAAAATAGCCCTTTTTCACCAGAAAGGCTACAGGAAACATGGGAACCACTAGGCAGAAGGATCTGAACAGCTCTCGTCTACGCAAGAGTGAGCTCCCAGAGAAAGTAATACCTTTGCACATGCACCAGAGCAACTTGCTTATTTATGTCTCAGGACAGCAATATATACAAGCGACCTGACATTATGCAGAAATCAGCATTGAAATATCACGTCACCCTTAAGATACAAATATCCACTCAAAATCCACAGATCCGACTGAGCTGTTCCAACATTCCCCTCCCTCCACTGACCCACATTTACTGCCCCTTGCAATCAGAGAGATGTTTTTCCAGCCTGGTTCCTCACCACACCATTCAGCAGTCGCTTGCCTTCACAGTTAAGGGTAACACAGCTCCCAAGACCTAGCTGAGGCAGCACAAGTCCTCTCAGTGCCAGGATTTAATCCCACCCTGCACAGCGATTTAGGAACAAGTACAGCGGTCCCACCACCGGCCCCTTCCAGGGCCTATTGCAAAGCTCAGCGGAGGCAGGGGTCACTGGAAAGTTCCAGCTGGTTCAGACACATTCATCTTTTCCTTCAAAGCTGTCAGAATAAACTGTCACCGACTCCCAAAAAGTCCCAGTGTCGGATACTAGAGATAAGAACTGTTACACAATAATGGAAGTGGAGAAATGAGTGCACTGCATTATCTCAGAGAATGAGAGAGACCGAGAACTTCAGAAGTAAAATAGGCTACAGCATCACTAAATTCAGCCTCCAAAGGTCCCTCCTTTAATCATCTAGTGCATACTCTAGACAAGGAATGCATTATTTTTTACTGCTAGCTGGCTAAGGGTAATTTCATTTTCTATAAGGAGCACCCATAAGACATGATGGAGCAAATGTCAGGAACAAAATAAGTAGTATTTGGTACAAATTTCAGAGACAATTATTTCCCAGCAATCATTTCATCATTTGCAAGGTTTTACTGCATTGGGTTAATAGTAATTTTTTTATTACATAAACAGAACACTGTAAAATGCAAAAACAAAAAATAATCACTGGGAAAAAGTAACAACCTGACTGGTTCTCAAAACAAAACTTAATTGGCAGATCAGCTTTCTCAAGGAGCTCTCTCAGCACACACTGCTTCCATTCGACACTGAAGTCCTTAGCATTTCCACTTAAAAATAAAAATTCACACTGCAGACTACGAGTAGAAATCCTTTACCCTATTTTCTAAATTAGTAAGTTTGGTAAAATTTCCTCCATGATCCCAAGTGACATCATCCTCACACTCATTTACCAAAGGACAAAAAAAATAATTTGGCAATAAGAAACACTGGAGACAGCTTCTAACACGAGATCAGCTTCCTTAAAGCAACGGACCAGTTCCCAGCTATCACACCAAACCTCATTACACTCAGTTTGGCATCCAGTATTTCTTGCATATTTATTCTGGCAATCTCTTCCAAAGCTTACTGGAGCTAATGGCTTTAAAATCAGGTTCTAAAATGGAGTTGGGTCCTAAAATGAGCAGCCCAAACGCAAGTTATTCAAACCAAACACATTGTGGGAAAGAAATCCATCAACTTTTTGTTCTGCCTGAAACTTAAGAGCTCCTTCCCTCTACCACTGAGCTATCACCGCAACAGGACTGATTTCAGCTCTGAACCATGGAGGAATATTTCTGAGTGAGTGTGCTGGATTTCAAGGATAAATGAATGCACTTTTTTTGCACTAGCTCTGCGATCCATCTCCACTGTAAGTTATTCAGTTAGCAGGCAAGAAACAGAGAGATACAAACACTAAAGTGAATCCCTCCCCCTAAAATACACGTTTGTTTACAATCTCGTTTCCACTGGCAGGAGAAAGCGAGGTTGTAATTGTATGCAAGCTGTATGATGCTATAAATCAGTGTAAGTATATTTTAACATTCAAGTAACCTCTCTTTTATAGAAACTTTATTTGAAGAAGAGACTTTCTCAAAGAATTAGAGCAGAATGCCCTCTTTGCAACAGGAAGGATGCCAATTACAAAATCCACAAGCCCTCTGTGTCTAAAACAATTATTCCAAGAACATCATACACCTGCATTATTGAGGGTCAGATTTAAAACTGGGACCCATTGCATTTACACAGTTACAGTCAGCATGCAAGTCTCCCAGCTGCAACAAATATACCTACAGAAATATGGACAGAAGGAAGAGACTCCAGACCTAGTTCAAGTCCCAAATGCTGAACAACAGCCTCTAAGGATCTGCAAATTTATTGAGGAGATTAAAGGCACACAGACACCTAAAGGGATTCTCAAAAGCACCTAAGCAAGTTAAAAGCCTTTGAAAATTTTACTAAGCATCTGTTCGCATCTTTAGAAACTTAAATACATTTGAAATCCAACCCCAAGAGCATATTAAAGGCAAATTCAATCTGGGGAACTTAACAAGCATATTAGACCTCATATTCTCCAAAAATTGTGTTTATTCACACTTGTGTTAGTTGAGGAAAGTTTTTTAGATGTCTCTCTTCTAGACTGCCTGGCAAGGAAAAAAAAAAAAAAAAAAAAGAAAGAAAGGAAAATGCACAGGAAAAATTGTGCATGTGAATGAGTGATGAATCTAAGAACAAGAAAAGACAGGTCGGTCTAGGTGACAGCATGCTGAGCAGGGGGTTCAGAAGAAATGCAGTCATGCAATGTGACCTGGACAGTCACTTTCCCACTCTGAGCCGCAGTCTTCCCAACATTTTTCAGCCTAGGGAGTTTACATGCTTTTTGCATCAGAGAATCTCTCTTATATATACCTGCACAGGACCTAGTCCATAGCCATCGTGACCTCTATCGATGCCTCTAAGCACTGCTATAACTCAGATACATACGACCCGATTTCTACAGGATAGCCCTCAAACCTCCCCAGCTCTAGACCCATTTTCTGATGGGAATCTGGTTAACCACATAACATTTAGAACAACCTGAGCCTACCACTGGCTACAGTTTTTCCGTGTATGTCTGTATATAACACCACTGTTCAAATTAAAGGGTCCTTAAATACTCAAAACGTGTTTAAACATGTTTTAATGTGCCTTTCTTCATATACATATATACACTTTATATAGATAGATAGATAGATAGATAGACACAGAAGAATGCAAGCAGCAGGATCTTGGGTATGTAATTGGCATTTTATAAAGGTCACCTTTCCATGCAGAAAGAAAGACTGCTGAAGGTTAATTAAGTTAAATTCTACATTTATCCAAACTCTCCAAAGCAAGGACATTAATAACATCCTTAATAACAGCCAGCATTTTTAAAAGAACTTTGAGGACATGATGATCAGATAAGTCTTGGAGCAAGACGGAGAAAAACAGCTGCATTGTACATGTTTTATTTGTCAATTCTTTTAGAGAAATTTTTGGTTTGTTTGGGGTTTTTTTTAATTTAAAAAAAAAAAAAGTTGGGAGTAGTTTACTGTTTCTGATCTTCTGCTGTTACCATTCCAAAACTTGCGTGTAACCGTTCACAATTTAGCCTACACAGGCCCTCTGATGGCAACGACAGCCTTTCAGTCAGGACCTTCGTGCTGACACGTGTTAGCACAAAACCCAGCAGAAGAAATCCTGTAGTAATAAAACAGTCAAAATCCTGTCAAAGGCCAAAGTAATTTCAACCATTACATTTCTGGGTGCTTGCTGCGAGCATGCAACAAACTACAAACAGGGTGAAGCATGTGAGAGCTTATCGCTGTCTTGAATTCAAGACGATGCACAACACGCATCCCACCTGCACTAGGATACTCTATCCTGAACATGGCTACTTAGGCCCCAGGGTTGTTCCGCACTCCGGACAGGGTGCTCTTATTCCTGTGAACCCACATGAAGAAGAGAAGAAAGAATGGCTGGGAAAGCAGCCCTGCGGTGGCATCTGCTTCCACCAGGCAGGCGGAGCAGGAGGATCAGCTCTCATGGTAGTAATGACAATGGTTACACAGTTCCCAGCTGAAAAGGTTAGAAGATACTGGCACTTCCCCGGTATCCTATAAATCACGTGCTACAAGTTAACACTAGACAACTACAATATTTAGGCAAGCTTTGTTACACAGCACTAATTCTAATGCATTTGCTATCACCAGATCTGCAAAATGATACAAGATGACAGTGCCCCGCACTGACTTCAGGACAAGAAGAGAATCTACAAACGTGGCTTTTCAACCTCGTAATTTAAACACGTTATTCACAGAAACAGAATGAAAGGAAGGTAACGGCCCTGTGCAAAGGACAACTAGCACAGCAGAGAACTCATCATTCTTCAGGAAATAATGTTTTAAAGTTCCTTGCTCTGGACAAACCTGACAGATAAGCTACAAACAGAAGAGTGAGCAATAAGCAGCCACCTGCTTCAGGGCATCCTCTCCAACCACAATGCCGGTCAACCTGTAAAGAAGCAATGGCCAAGATGGCTCATGAGCCAGAAGAACAACGTTCCCCTCTTCAGATTTTCTTATGAATAGCATACAACAGGGTCTGGTTTCATAACAAACTTCAGAGGAGCCAGGGGGAACTGCCACAGCCTTTTACCACCTAGAGAAACCCTGGTAACAAACCGTGTTCTCAGATACCCAGCTGTTCCCATCTAATAAAACGCGCACCAAAAGCCCGTCAGGGTCTATGCTCTGTACATAGGGCTCAGAGCATTTAAACTATGGTTACAGCAGCACTGTTAAAAATAGGCTACTTATAAATAATGATTCCCTACCACAGATTTCATTAGCAGCAGACTTACTAGTAGAATCAGGTATCTACTGTCCAGACCTATTAAAGCAATTAAAAATTCTGTTTCTGCAAAGAGGAACTACATAATCTCTAGGAGGAATACCAGCCTCTGCGCATAGATCCAGTGTAGGCCAGATCCTATTATATGAATTATTGGGAGGTTACGGATTTCATTGTGAACCTGCCAATATACACCAAAATGACAGCAGGGGAAGTCTCTTATTTCCCATGTTGCTGCAAACACTTCCATCCTCCCACTAGCTCTACACATTTAATTAGATCCCTCAGCATAGTGAAGGAATTCACTGCAATTCATTGAACTGTATGTAGCGAAGGCACCAACATCTGCTCCTGTTCTCAACAGGAGACAACAGTTACTTCCAAAATTTGTTCCCTAGGACCTGCCCTTCCTCAAATGCTGAAATGTTCTTTTCAATCTGGTGTGATCCATCAGAGAGTTTTTTGGCATATGACAGATTCCTTGCAAATGAGGGAGTGGCGGGGGGGATTAGAAATGATCTGCGTAGCTCCCAACATACCACATGTAGACATATAAATCTTCACGAATACCTTGTGATTTGCAAGGAGTGGAAGACAATTCATCATGCTAGTTGGTCAGATCGGGTGGAGAGAGGAACAGGTCACAGAGAGGTAGTCTCTGTGCTCTACCCAGCTCAAAGTCTTCAGCTATGGGTCAGTATGGCTGACCAAACTACGCAATTCCATTATCAGGCATTGACTCCTGAAAGTATAAATATTTCCCACAGTTTACAAAAGGTGAAAATACAGTCTCCTTTAACTAGAGGCTCTATTAGTTCATTAGATGGGGCTGCATTTCATATAAATTTGTACAGGTTTATTTTTATGTAACAAAAAAAGAGGATTTGTGAAGAAATAGAAATCCTCTCCCAGTATTTACTAATACATACGTATCAGTAATAAAATATAATACATACATTCATAAGTTTACATTTGTATTACCTTTCACATCCCTGTGCACATTTGTCAGTGTCTTTACTTGCCTGGAAAAGTTAACTTCCAACTTTTCTCTCCTGAAGAAAGAAAATTATCTCGGAGGATCCTTGTCAGAAGTTAAGGATGAGAATCCTTGTTATTCCTATTAATTCCCCTTGTGCTTGTCTTCTTGGAAGCTCTCTCCAGAGAAGTACAGAGACAGCATAACCTCTCAAGTTTTAGGCAATCAATGTTTCTACCAAAATAAGGTGGTGAAAAACCACCTAACTAACCCAAAACTATTGATGCATTTAGGTTAAATTTGCCAGGCTTTGTTGGCTTAGAAAAAACAAGCCCTGGGCAACAGAGCCTCCCTCTCTGTCCCTGTCGTGCCTCATAGTTCGATTCTCAAGCATCACAAAGACTGAACTCGAGCTGATGCTTTTCCCACAGCCAGGACAGTCGTAACATCTAGGTCAAATCCTTCCCATGTCAACATAGAGCAGGGATGTGAGCCAGAGTCTCCCACAATTTAGGAGAGTACATTAACAACTGGGCAGTTTGGAGCAAACCTCACAACTGTTCCCAGAGAAATTGTGCTCTTTGGCGTAAACAACTCTACACTTGGTGGCCAGAAGAAACAGGAGAGAAAAAAGAACATGAGCACATGGCCAGCCATCAGGATGTTCATTTGCAAGGTAAGAATCCATGTGGCAATCTTTGCCATAAATGACCACTCTGCTGCAGAGGCAGATGTCATTTATGCAGCTCTAGTCGTGCTCCCGTTAGAATTTAAATTGAATTTGCAGTGCCAGATCCTCACATACGGGGTGGGGGGGAATTGAAGCACACTCGTTTGAGCCAATAGGGCAATATAAACACTTAAAACAAAATTTGTAGTTATCTGCTTGGCTAAACCAAGAGCATCTCTGTCTTCTCTGAAGCTCTGAGTGTTTACACCACTTAAGCAGCTGACCCCTCATTTTCTTCTTGAGTCAAAAAAAAAAAAAAAATCTCTTAAATGTGTCAGCTGGAATAAAGCCACATCAGTCTTAGACACAAAAGAGAAAACAATATGATGTCTGATGTTTACTATTTATCTACACGACCTAAGATACACTCCCGTATTTCTGCTCCTTATTGCGAATCCTAATATTACTCCCCTGAGAGCCCTGCTTCACTAGTAGCAAATGCTTCCCAATGAGTTGCAAGAAGACAGTTTGATTTTAGAGGGATTGCCAACCACTGGCATTTGGCATAAGATCAGTTTGCTTGTTTGTTAACTAAAACACACACAGAGGAAAAAGGGAACAAACCGCACCAAGCTGCATGTTAAATCATGTCACTTAACATGCTAGTGGGTGCTCAGATACTATACTGACATGGAAGAAATACCAAACAATAATGCAATTACTTTAAATGTACAATTATAGGGGAAATCCCAGAAACACGAACTTCAGCAGAGCTACCATTTCATCCAATGTCTTCGTTTTCTTCAAATACATCTGCCCTTAATATAAAAAGCAACCTTTTCTCTGTTATCGCATACTCAAGACATCAGTAAAACTCAATAGCTAGCACAGTACTCCAATTAAGCTCCAAATCAGTAAAAGACATTTAGTTCTCCCTTTAAACACACACATTTAATCACTCTTCTTTCTATACACAAATGAAATAAATTCTTGTGGTGTTTTATAGAGGGGTTTTTTGAGTGCTGTTTTTTTTTTAAATGCAGTTATAAGAGTTACACCATTACTTGAAAAGCAAATATCTTTGTGTAGTGCAGAAAAGCTATGAAATAATAACAGGGGGGGAAAAAGGGGGACACACAGGGGACGGAGGGATCATGGAGAATGTTATGTGGCCAAACATGGTTTAATTGTCTGAAGAGAGAAAAATATAGAAGTAAACAACAGAATAGTTCTAAAAAGGTTTTCAAATAACAGAAAGATAGCCTGTAAGCACTAATGAGTTCAACGCTTCAAAAGATACGAGTCATTGGGAACAGACTCTCAATACACCGCCTTTAATTTTGATAGTATCTTGTTAAGCTCATAGCCTGACATTGTGCCTGCTATAGTATGGTTTCCAAGCTTTTAACTTCCACTGCAAACTTAACTATGAAACGGCATCTGATATTTAGCAATATTTATGAAATTATTTTTTAAAAATCTAACTACAACAACTTTAGTACGGTTTCATTAATATTCTCATCTAGTTAATATCAGAGCACACAAGAGAGAAAACTAACAAAGCACGCATCTTGTTCTCAAATTAAGGATAATCTAGAAAATACACTATACAGTTATTCAGTTCATCTTCTCAATACCATTCATTTCAAATAGATTATAATAATAGCCTTAATACACAGCACAGCGTTCAATGCCGAGGCTTCACTGGCAAGGAAACATGTATGCGGTGAATGGTTGGACAGGAAGGAAGTAAATTTTCTAGCATTGTATCGTTTAATTTATGTCTAGACTATAAGTCTTTGAAAGCATAATATTGTTCTTAAAAAGAAGGGCTATTTATATGGTGAATAATAGGTGGGGGGAGGGGAGGAAAATAACCCCCAAAAAATCTCACCCAGTGCAATCATATGTACTCCTCCCACCTATCTTTCTCATACTAAAGGAAAAAAAACCCCACCACTTGCTAGTACCGCAAGCCACACGTGGAAGTTTTCTCAATGTATCCAAAATACCAAGTGATCTACCACCTGAAAAAGCAGTCTATCAAAGCAGCTCCCGCGTGTCTATAGTCAAAAAGCAGGAATCTAATATTCTCAGTTCTACTCATAGCTCAGCCATCGACTCACCTTGACCCTGGGAAAGTCACCTGGAACAAATGAGCAAAACACTCCGCGACAGCTTGCAGCACAGCTTGTGAGGCCCAGGAAGAATCAGTTTTCAGAAATTCGTATGGGCAAAGGCACTTAGAAAACGGCCAAAAGAAAGCACAGCAGCAGCACCGTCACGTGCGCCAATTCTGACTGCAGAAAGAGCAAAAGTCCATTAGAAAGGGTTTCAGCTCTTCTACGCTGTCACCTCCCACATGTCTCCACGTGTCAGTTTATCTCTACTTCTATTGATCAGGTAAAAAGATATCAAAAGCATGAAGGGTCAGAGGCATCTTGCCACCTAAGCACGAATGGATTTAATAAACAAATCCATAAAGAGATAAAAATTGGGAGGTCAGTATTAATTACACAGCTACTAAAAGTTCAAGTCCCAGAAAAGCAGAGATCCATCTCTGCCATTTCAAAAAGCCTCTCCTCACATTTTTCTACCACCCACACAGCACTTCTGAACCCCACACACAGTAGAGCATACACCGTTGTACGTGCTCGCAGCAGGCACTGTAAGAGCTTTGCAGTGGCAGTGGGGGTGGTATGGATGGACTCTCTCAGTCAGACATCCAGAACATACCCTGAAGAAAAAACTAGCTACCAGACAGCACGGTGCTTCTGCTACCAGATCAGGTCACTGGCACCTTGCAACCCTACCAGCACTTATCTGGATCAAGACACACATTAACTCACGCCCCGGTATACATTTGTCCTTGCGTCCTGTCCCTACAACAGTCTGGTCCCCCCAAGAAAGAACAAGCATAAAGCTTAAGTTCTACTTCAAACAGTGGAGAGCCTCCTAAATAAAATACTTTGTACTTCCAGACCCAAGCTCTCAGGCACTGCTTGGTGGGCCATGCTATCGGGAACAGGCACAGAGGAGCCTCACCACCTTCAGAAGAAAGCACTTCTAGAACACCACAGAGGTGGGTATAGGCAGCTGAGCTTAATCTCTTATTCAAGAGGGCAGAAGACACCCCATGCAAGCCACTGGGTGCCCCGCAGATCTGTGCCGTAACCACTCTGCCTGCAGAAAGCCATCAGGAACTCGGGCGTGCAGTGGCTGGTTGGCAAACCCCATCTGCCTTCCTTCCTACAGGCCAAGCAGGCAGCAAGTTCTTTTGCCCCGACCTAAGCATCTCCTACTTTCCGTAATCACCACAATTCAAGGTCACCACAGGACAAACAGCATCGCTGTACACAAACAGAACCGAGCAGTACCAAAGGACCTCTGCCACTGTTTTTGCATTGAGGGGTGGAAGGCAGCAAAAGTCAGCAGGAGTCACGTATGAGGGAAGCAGAGAAATCCCACAAGTGAGATGAACCTACTCGCCGATAGCTTCACCGTAAGAAGTCAAACAAGGCTGGAAGTGAAGTGACCTGCAGCAGCACTCGCCAAGCAGCCAGTTACTTGCAACAATTTTCTGCAGGTCCGGGCAGCTCAGGCAGAAGGAGCAGCCACAGGCCCCGCTCTTTGAAGGCTTTCAGCACTGCACAGCCGCAGCACTGGCATGGAAAAGTAAGTCTTTCTGCAGGTCATGTGCAGCTGATCATCCCCAGAGAATGTGGAACCTATGTGCAGACTGGGAATCACCCAGACCTCCTCTCTGTCCTCCCCTCCCCAGTTCAACACCGCAACTGTGTTTATAGCCTCCTCCCCCTCTCACTCACAGAACAATTGCAGCTTGAGTCCTCAGTGAAGGCTCAGCAGCCAGAGCAAAATCAAGTGCACGTCCAGGTTTGCTGCCCTTTACACTCACAGGAAAATATAGAGAGTCTTGACGACAGCACTCATAAATAACCAGCACACAACTATTTCTACATACGCTGGGTGTTGGCCATTAGCATGTTAACCCATTGCACACATCCCCAAGAGCCTGTACAAAATCTCTGTGCCCACAAGTGTCCTCTACTTCTCCCAGTCAGGGTCTTCTACTCGAAGGAAAAAAGTATGGAGCCAGCATTCTCCCCCTCCCCCTTCTCTGTTCTTCAGTTCTACAATCTTTTTACCTTCTTTTCCTTCGGAGGGGAGGAGGTAGGGTACATACAGTCTCTACACAAAAATGCATGACTCTAAAGTAAGCCTCAAAATGACAAGCAAACGTAAATTCTGCACCCTGTGGAGTGTGCAAAAAGTTCAGAGCTACCTTGTTCACCTCACTTTCACAAGTTGTGTGTGAAGTTTATTTCACAAGCAGGCCTTGGTAGACCACTGCCTCACTCCTCTCCTCCAGTTTGACCTCTAGTCTGAGTTACTGCACCTGCAAACTGGGAACAACAAATGGTAAGACAAAGTTATCAGGCACATAGCACTACACTGAAACCCTGCATGACAAAACTGAAAAGCTCAGGTATGAGGTTTTGAAATTCCCACCTCAGTGAGTTTACTCTCAACAGAAAAGGAGCTCTCTTCACACTGTCGTTTCACCCAAAAGTCTGTGTGTACAAGCCATCAGACTGTCCGAACAGACTCAAGAGGTCCATAATGAGCATCACAGCGAGTACATTTCTGGGCAGCTACATAACACTTCAGGCTGAACCAAACTGAGGTACAGAGTAACGACAGCCTCTTCAGAAAGGCAGATGGTCTCAGAGAAACCTGCAGGCTCCATTGTCCATCGATGGCATTGCACGTGCCACCTGATGACAACAGGGAGAAGAGCCCAGGGGGACCTACTGGGTGTTAGAGCAACAGATAAGACAGAGTCAAGGACAAAGTACTAGTTCTGTCATGAGTTTTAAAGCTATTAGTTTAAATAGATGCTCATTATCACTAAACTGAATGACATATCTGAGAGGGCAACCAGCAGCTTTTTAAGCAAAGGTAATAGATTAATTTTACAATAGCTGTTATATAGATCCTACTTCCATTTAACATTCACAGCGTACACGAACTCTGTTCCTTTCATTTTTACAGTTCCATTGCTAACAGTAAACACAGCAGATAAACAATACTTCATGATCCTTCTCACACAAAAAAAACCCTGTCTTCCTTCTAGGTGCTAGACAGAAAAGAGTAAGCTCCAAGAAGAGATACTCCATTTTGCTGTTTTCTTTAGGTTTATTACATTTTAGATGTACAGATTAAATCTGTCTTTACAAAGACCTTAGAAATAGCTGCATTCCTTCAAAGGCAAATGCATGGATAACTTTCTCCTCTCCCCATTTCTATGAATGGCATCTTGTGGTAATATAATACATTCATTCTTAACTTTAACGGACAGCCACACCAACTTGTTCCAGCTGAAAATACATTACCTAACACTGTATAGCAAAGAAGCCTGAAAAATGACATCTGCAGGAACAAGGCATAGAAAAAGCCTGCTTCTGTACAGAACAAGCTCCTGGGGGTTGAAAAGGTAAGAGCGATGCACTGTTCACACACTTTTCTATCAGGGGAAATTGATGGCATTTGGTTGACCTAGAGTACCAGCCAACTAAAAGTCAGTAGAGAAAAAGCAGAGGGAGAGGGGGAGAAATTAAGCTTGAACTGCAGCAGTCATTTGCAGAGAGAATTATGGCTGAGAAGATGGTCTGATCTCTTGGGGATGCCTGCCACAAGCTGGCTTGGGGCAGTGCTGTGGGCCATCCTCTGTTCCATGTCACAGAAATCTTTCCTTCTTAAAGGAAAAGGCAGCAGCTCATAAGCAAAGCATCAACACGTGCATGCGTATGCAAGAAAAACAGAACAGGACTGGCCTGCAGGCCAGATCTGGCCCAACTGCTGACACAGTTGAACCTCTGAATTACATCGCTAGTTCATGCCTATGGATGTTACACCCTTCCTATTGCTATCTGATTCCCTGGTCTTCACATTACAATATTCATTTTAAAAAATATTCCAAAATATTACCAAATTACAACTCATCTCAGAGTTAAAGATATTAATCTTTTCTCTCTGAATGCTTGTTGCTAAAGTTCTGCTGTATTATCTGGAGTTGTGTGCTTCGTTATGAACTGCTATCACATGCACCATGACCAGACATTCGAGGTTGAAATGTGCAGAAAGATGAGACAACAGGATCACAAGGATAAAAGAATCAGCTGTTAAATATCTGGTCAGCGTGCTTCCCCTTACTCTCCCTCACCATGATAGTTTGCTGCGTTTGAACAACTGATGAAGACCTGCAAAACCCCTGCCACGCAGAGAGCTGAACACCAAGGCAGTAAGTCAGGTACCAGAGCCTGAAATCCACTGAAATCTAATGACTGATCACCACCGACTCCAGTAAGCCTTGGATAAAGCCCAACCTCCAAGTCTCATTAAACTCATTTTTATATAAAAATCAATAGCCCTTTTGCCCCCTCCCTCAGCTGGGAGGGAAACAACAGAAGCACTTCTACAATCAGACCTACATCTTACGCAGGCTAAAAGAGTAAAGAGCTCCACAATGAGATTAATCAAAGAGAAGGAGTTATAATAGGCTTAAAAATGAGAGCACATTAATAACTGCTCCCTTGTGGTAAACAGAGCTGGTAATCAAGCGCAGGTTTAGCAGAAGTCCTTATCCATCGCTGAAGCAGAATTAGCTCTGCAGCAACATGAACGAGCAAGTGATTGGCCAGGACAGTCACAGGCCAGGGTGGAAAGGCTCTGTAGAAATTCAACTCATCCATCAAAAACCCAGGAGAAGAGAAAGACACTCTTCTCTTAGAAAAGAGATCACGTTTGTTGGTCATTTCAGTGCAAAGCTCCGGTTTCTCTGTCTGCCATCAAGACGTTGCGCACTGCCAGCACCTAGCACGGCAAGGATGATATGGCAGTCCCTGAAAGCAATCCTTTCTCCACTATTACTTCAGGCCTAGCACAGCACAGGACCCCAGGCTCCAGCTGGAATAAGCCATGCTTCTCCAGAACAACTCATTTCTGAAGACCAATTGATAGGTGTCCAGTTTTCTTCTTCTGTTCCTGTCACAAAAATGCATCCTGACAGTTCTTTGCTGCCTTTGTCTTGGGTCAGGAAATTTGCCTGGAGAAACTCGCTCTCCTACTGATCTTTCTTTTGTCAGCTTAGCAGCCTACGATGCTGTGATGCTCTTTGAAATTTAACAGAAAAAGCAAAACAAACGAAGTCTCATCTCTACTCAAAGTCATAATTTGTCAGTAAAATGTTTTCAGAACTTTCAAGCTAAAACACTGAAGTGGGAGAGGAGAAAAGAAAGCAAGACTGGCTGCATGTGACTTTTCACTAGATGGTCTGGTTATGCAGGGACATGCAATACCTTCCCCTTCTCCATCCTCCTGTGGGCACTCAGTATAGGAAGTCAAAATCCTGACTGTACTTACCCCTTCAGAAGCCCCTTGGAGATAGCTATCTTCATTTCACAGACGGGTAAGTGGTCTGACAGACAAGCTGGCTTAATCAAAGTCAAACAGCGAGTCTGCAGCTCAGCACTGAACTGCATGAGATTGAGTTTTGCTTTTATTTATCTACCAGTTTTAGCATTTTTAAATTCATTTAAGGAAAAAAAAAGATAGATGAGAAGAAAGGAAAACCACACCATTATGGAAGAAGAAAAAGCCCACACGTGAGAGGCTAAAAAAACAACCTTCTGAACTTGCTGGAGTCTTTACAGCAGGGCCCCTCATGTACTCTCTAACCAGCTCCAGGACACGAGACTTGAAGTGACAATATACCCACATTGACAAAAAGTGGTAGAACAGCTAGATAACCACTCACTCCCATAGCTGATGAATGACAAGCTACCAGGAGGAATGCCAGCTGGACCCTGAAAGGTCTGTAAAACTGGGACAATAGTAGAGTTACTCAGTGAATTCAGGGGAGGAAAACACACTCCAAGACCCAAAGAGTTGACTCCCAGCTCCAAAACTTTTGATTTTATATAACATAAGCTCCTATTTCAAAAAGCCTTTTTTTAATTTAAGATATGTTCCCTCTGTTTTTTACGAAAATTTTGTTGTATCATGCTGACAAAATCCACCCTTCTTCATCATTACTACAGTAAGCAGTTAACTGTCCAAGGAAACAGTCTGAGATTCTTCCAAGCATGTTGTGAAGTCTTTGCAAATAGACTCTATCCGTCCAACAGGAGAAGCAGGTTCTGAAGCTGGGTCCCCATTATACAATTACCATCACACTCAACTAAATACATGTAAGCTACCAGCACGAGAACCCCACAAACTGAGCATCAGCCTCCAAAGTAAAATGTCTCTGGTTGCAAACGCTGCATGATCTCAAGGCATGCCCTCTGTAACAAAGTCAGTTGTTGCTCTAAGGACTATGCTTGGGATTCAAATCGCACACACAAACACCTGTATACAACTCGAGCCATTTAACTACCATATGCAGCCTTGGACATCTTGGCTCCCTGTACAGCCGAAGGAAAGAAACAGCAACTCCAATACAGCCCAACTTCAGGAAAGCCCTGTTTGAGGTGGGATGAATCTCCCTCTCCAAGTTCCCTTTCTCTTTCTTTTCCCCGGTCATCTGCAGAAGGAAGCTCTAAATGACTGGTTAGATGTTGAATTCTTAGACAGCTTTAGATACACAGAATTAACATAAGTTGAAGGTTTTACTCTTGACCAGAAAAAAATTGCTCCACAGCTGGAGCAGTCCCGGTAGCAGCCAAGCATCTCCTTTGCAGGAAAAGCAACTTGTTGATTTGAAAAAAAAAAAAAACCTGGATAATAAGCAAAATACAGTTTTAGGCTCTGAACAGAAAGAGATTTTGCTCTTAATAACCAGACTACTCCTGGTCTGAAAACTGCATTGTAGGGGAGGATGGGAGGAGTAGTCTGGTTATTAAGAGCAAAATCTCCTTTATTTTAAGGTCTGGGCCCATTATAAATATGATGTAAAGCATGCAGTCTCCTTGATCTTCAGAAATTTTACTTATTACCTGAATTGCCTTATTTGCCTGATTCACATAATGACAGTTTTCAAAACACCACTTTGTTCTTAAGTGATAAAAAAAAGCAATCACTATGAACAACATCCTCAAGTGTTGTTTCACCTACTAAGATTAGATGCCAATTTAGATCACAGGAAGCTGTAACACTTCGATTTCTGTGTACTATGATATTTTTACTAGGTTGCAAAGATTACCTCTCTTCATTTTTTAAACCATAAAACTATCTTCTGTCATATTTATGTGATGCCTTGAACAAAGCTTTTCAAAACTAAGCTACTGGAGCCTGTTCACATTGCACTTCATCTCGTTGCTTTTGTCATTTTTATGTTAGCCTTCCAGGACAGCGCAGAAGATCATATGGTGTCCCAATTCAAATGCACGATTCTGACCCTTGAAGAAGGGTTTCCATAAAACAGAAAGCAGGTAAGAATTATACTGCTGCCTTGTTTCTGCACACAGGACGGGAAAATAAAGCTAGAGGAATTTATCCAAGGAAAAACATCTCCAGGTAATTGTCAGTTTGAAGACATTATCATGCTTTATGACAATACTGGCTTCAGGCCTCAAAAAGAAGTAAAAGTCTCCTTGAACAGGATATCGGGAGAAGCCTATCTTTGACAAGAAATCAGCACAGGAACGTGCCCGAAGTGCTAACATACAGTGCCCATGCAGACAGAGCATTTTTAAAGATCAAGTTTCTTAAATTAAAACACTGCTTCTAAAGCTCAGTCTTTCATGACTAGGAATATAAAGTTCTCTGTCAGGAAACCCTTTTAGAAATGAATTCAAAAATCAAAAGCCCAGATTGAACAGAGTAGCTTTGTTATGGCAAAAAATAAAGAGATCGAAAAGCCATAGTCTTTTAACATCTTTCCTGCTGTCCAAAAAACTACATAACTACAGTTGATTTCAGAGTAAGCATGTGAATTTTACATAAAAATAGTGACCAAGAACCTGGTATATAAAGCAAGTACTCTCCTACACCAGCACCCCTTGCAATATCAACATTCTTTCTTCAGTTGGCAGCACTTTCCACTGCAAGTCCCAAATCCTTGCTATTGACCACTCTGAAGGCATTGTGGAGACAGCCTTCCCCCCCCCAGATACACAGTTGATACATAAGCAAACCATTTCTCTCCCTTGCCTGTTAAGGCCTCATTAATTGCTTATACAGCATTGCCAGCACCTTCAGAAGGATGCTGTAACAGCATCCAGACACTCTCCAGGTAGCCTCAAAGAATCAGTGCTCATGCCCCAAGGAAAGTCAGTAACAAGTAGGCTCCTAAATCCCAAAGAAAGCTTTGGAAAAATCCTGTCCATAAAAATCAATCAAGAAATTGTATTGTATTGAAATACGGATTCATGCTTTCTTTGATCAGCAAACAGCACAGTGATGGCAGGAGCTTGCCAGCTGCGCTGAGACAAGTTTTCCTGGCAGAGATGGCTTGCCTCAATCTTAAAAAGAGCTATCTCCCTACTTTCTCGCATTTTACTGGAGCCACAAAGTGCTCTAGCTGTATTTAGCTGTGTTAGAGTAGTCGGGGGCTGTGGAGCAAAAATGCTTTTGGCTTAGGTGCTTAAATATAGCTGTGCTCTAGAGAAACACTGTAGTGAACATCAAACACATCATCTGCCGTCACAGACACTTTCTCTTCCGTGCTGCATCACTTCTGACACTGCCTATATCGCTGTCGTATCCAAGTGCCTCCCAGCAGTGCACCAAGTGCTGCAGCTAATATCTGATGTTCAGTTTTTTTCTCTCTTCCCTGAGGGAGAATCATATGCACCACAGTATGAATTGTTTTGAGAGAGTATAGGTTTTAAACAGGTACAAACAGCTTCTTTTTGAAGCTGAAAGCATGTGCCCTGAATGAACAGTGCTCAGGCACATCATGAGCAATAGAAATTCATCTCACAGACCAATAGGGCCAATATCCTCCTCTCCCTTCCATTAAAACAGTCTCTTCTGCAAAGAATGGCTTTATCCTTTTGGAACAATGTTCTGCTGAACTGTCCTACCATAAACATTCATGGAAGTTTTTATGACACATACTAGTGCTGAAGTACACTACGACTGTACAACCAAATCATTCACTGATGCTCGTAAAGTATTTCGGAATCCCTGAATAAGACGAACTATCAGTTTATTATCCAATATGGGGTACCAGCCTTTGCTTCCTCTCTGTTTTGCAGACTCTCTCATTTTCATGTCCCCTGCACCAAATGCTTACACTCTCCTTGAACTAGAACAACTCTTTTCCTGTTCCTTGGCAATACTCCTCACTCTAATTTGGCTTCCTCAGCTGTGCACATCTTTATCCTTACATCCAGTTCCTCAAACAGGCCTGCCTAGAATATTTGATAAAATCTGAATGAAATTGCCTGACTACTAATGTTGTTATGAAAATGCCGTATCTCTAGGGAATTACACAGTTAAGTTTTCTTAATAGCTTGTGCACTTGATGGACAGAAAACACTTCCTCCTTAGAAATGAGCAAAACAGATTAAACAATTCCAGTAACACTGAAACAAAGAATTAGATTTTTCAATGCAGAACTTCTGCATAGCACAAGAATGGTTTCCAGAGGTGTTTGAGGATTTTGTTATTGTTTTTTGACAAGTCATCAAAATCTACAGGTCTTAATACTAAAAATTCTTGTTCACAGACTAGAATTTTTTCTGTATTGAGAGAAAGACAAAAAACCAAGAACAATTAAAAAAAGATTCCTACAGAGAGGACATAAGAAAAAACTAATCAGTTCTGCTCAGAAAGAGCTTTCCTATAATTCCCCAGCAGACCTACAAACAACAACCAATATAACAGTTCCTAACTCTCCACCTGTTGATGTAGCTTTCTTCTCCATGAAGAATTAGAGTCCACACTACCAGCAGAAAAGGAAAAAAAAAAAGGTTACAAGAAAAGAGACAACAGCATCCCTGTAGCCCTAATACTATTTCAGATTTCCAACAATAAAAAGTCTTCTAAGAGCCAGAAAGTCACACTTGAGTCCCATATGTAGGTCAGAGACAAACTGTTCTTTCTAAAAGAAATTAGCAATTAAAATTTAGAGATTTGATTTAACTTCACACAAAAAAGTTTCCAAAGCAGCACATCTGCCATCTCCGCTCTGCTGGTGGACTGAGATGCTGTGAGTGCTAGAAGCCCTGTCAGCACAGGAACCTAGAGATCCTGGAGGTCTAGAGCTCAGCCCCCAAGCTCTTAAGTCCAAACTCACTGAACAAGTTCTGGTGACAAGCAGACGTTTTAAACTGTAGGGGTCCAGCATGAATAACCATCCGATTTTCATGAAAAAAACAAGTCCGAGGTGCACAGCACATTGCTCTTATCACAGTGGTCTTCTCTAGAACAAGCACCTCCAAGTCTCAGCTGAGGACTTTCAAGTATTGCGGCAGGTGAAAGTGTCAGCCAACACAAGCAGGGCAGTGGAAAGGATACAGATAAATATATAAGGAAAAAAGATTCTTCCTGGATTTTGATGAGTGCACTACATGAATGGGATCAAGGTAACTTAAAAACACTATAACCCAACAGAACAACAATTCCCAGGGGAAACTTGTATCCCAAGTTAAAATTCTTCTACCTGTACCCACTTCTGGCTGTCTGACTTGTTTTGCCATGCTGTCCTCTCTACCACAGAGCCAGTCTGATTTCAGAAATGCTTAACACACAAAACAGTTTATATCCCCATGTAAATAATAGAAATACTTTTCTTGCAAGAAATATTCAAAATCCCAAACCTCTGCAAAATGCTACAACAGGATTTGCACATATCTTCTAGTTCTGATGGCATGACCATCCACTTTGAATTGTCTCCCATGGTAACTGCAACATTAAGGTCCCCAGAGAGCCATCTCACACACACACACAAGATTGAAGGGATGTGTCTGTAGCTTTGCAGTTGAAGAGACAGAACACAAACTTTATTCAATGCAGGGAGTCTCTCCACAACAGCACCCTCCTTTCAGCTAACAGGATTCAGAAAGACACCATTTCTTTCCTTTAGGAATGGGATTCAGCTCTCATGTCATCTCTGAGACTAGAGCACGCACTTCTCTTTAGAAACTGACCCTTGCTGCCCTCTTCCCTCACACCCCAATGCAGCCTAACTGTAACACATGTACTTACATCATTTCACGAGGAGCTTTTTGTTCCTCAGCAAGACCCTGCTTTGTAATTTTTCTAGTTGGGTTGGTGGAAGCTGAAGGACGCCCAAGAAACAAAGCTCTGCATATTTATCAGTCAACTGGAGAGCTAGCTGCTCTAGAGAAACACTGCAGTGTAGTCAGCCCAGAGATGCAGCCCAGGGAAAGTCCCCTCCCCTCCTTCCTTTGCCATACAGATGACTCCCACACTCCTGAAAGCAAAGGCATCCTTTGCACACTCATATCTTATCAAATTCCCCTTTCCAAGGGCATGCCTCATCTCACAGTTTCAGCTCCCTCACTAATGATTTTTCTTAATTGGCCAGTCTAAGCTGCTGCAGGATGATAAAACATCATGCTCCTGCAGCACACTCTGATTCAGGAGCAAGGGAATGAAACACATCTCTTCTACTTCATCAGAGAAGATGGAGCAGTAACGATAATACTGCAAGCAATGAGGCAGCGCTTACTGTTCCACCACATCACTGTGCTGTTCACTGCCACATACACAAAAAAGTCTCTGTCTTTCTCATCTGCACCTGCTAGCAACTGCACTTCATGCAGGACTTGGTCTAATCAGAACTTAGAGGTCCCCAAGAAAGGGAGCTGATTAAAAACACAACAAAACACAATACTTACGTGGCCAGTACCTTTCTGACCTCTAGCTTGTTGTGGGGTACACGCTATGACAGGCATCACAGATTTTTAATGCAAAAAGATCTCCTTATGTAAGGAATATTTATCATCCTTTTCATGGAACACCCCTTAAAAACTCAGATAAACAGCCCTAGAAGAGGCACTTTCACAACATCCCACCGACAGACACAACCGTTAGTGTCCCTCCTTTCCAGCCCGCTGTAATTTATTACAGTGTCATAATTTGCAAACTCGGACTCTAGCAAGACAGAAAGAGGCAGGAAAGTAGTTTGAGCGAGACCTATAGCAGTGAGAAGGAACTGTTTTTCAGGAGAAAGACCAGAAGGTGAAGGTTCACTCTTTGCCCAAAAAGAGGTTATGTCTCTCAGCAAATCAAACCCTTTTGTTCATCTTCCAAACACATTTTGGCTGAGCTTCCAACTTCTAGAAAAGAGGCAGGAAATAGCAAATGAATTATAATTAAAACGATAGTAGCCTAGAAGTTTATACCGCTTTTATTTAAGGCTTCTGTTGAAAATAAGGGGGCTTTGTCTATTACTTTCTAAAGTTGTTCTGCTTAACGTTTATAGAACTTCAGTTCCTTGTAGATAAAGAACAACGCACACTATCTAACGAAGATTACTATGAACACTAGCCTTCCTTTAGGAAAGTATCTTCAAGTAGATGAGCCAGAGATACTTACGCAAGCAACAGGTATTTTTGATTCAGTTTCTCAGAAGTGAGAAACAGAAGAGAATTTAAAATTCCTGCCCATTTGGCAGAGCACAGGGCTCTTTCTGCCTCCCTCTCTCTCTGAGCCATGACATGGTAATTCACAAAGTGAATTCAAGTCCTGAACGTATCTGCTATTTTACATCTGGTTCCTGTTATTTTAACCTCAGAAGCAAATTAAAAAAAAAAAAAAAAAAATCCCGATTTCTGCTGATTGCTTATACTTTCCTCAAGTTCCCTTCTTTTGTTCTGTCAGCCAGGTTATTTAGAGGACATTACCCTAATCCAACAAAGAATTTAAGAATATTAATATTTCCAGTGAAGGCAAAGGCTCTAATGGATCAAAATGCTTTATTTATTAGAGTTCATCAGCTCCTGCTTCATATCCTAACTACTCCACTGAAATACCCTTACAGTTTCATTATGATGCCTGCTGTATTAGTGATAAGTCAGGCATAGAGCACACACGCTCAACTTGGGAGGTTCAGTTCTACCTTCCTAGGGGCAACTTTTCATACATCAACTATCAGATTCTTCTTCCTCTAAACTTTTACCACAACTATTAACAATTGACACTGGGCCAGTTGCCTCTGAAGAACGAGCGGTCAGAGTGCACATGCAACATCCTGTCTGCCTCAGGGAATAACCAGAAAACCAGCAGGACAACACTTGTACAAAAACCAGCCAGCCTGCTGCTGCTCTCTGTCCTCAGTACAGTCATGATTGCCCAAAGCAGACCT
Organism: Fulmarus glacialis; assembly: GCF_000690835.1. Taxonomy (NCBI): domain Eukaryota; kingdom Metazoa; phylum Chordata; class Aves; order Procellariiformes; family Procellariidae; genus Fulmarus; species Fulmarus glacialis. Next base: position 101,968 of record NW_009189490.1, read on the forward strand.
ACCATCGGATAAGACAGGACCAGGCTCTCCTCAGTTACACCGCAGCAGTCCTACTCACTTCACTGGGATCTGCTCATTTAAATCAGAATAGCATGCAACTTTGTATGACCACAGACTTAATCCAATGCAGGTAGAGAGCAAGATCTGCGAGCAAGTTAATGAGTTTGTAAGGGCATTACAAATAAACACCGCTCAAGGAAATTCCTACTGCTTCATTTGTCACGTCTTGTATTGCCTGATAGAATATCACATGAATTAAGGGCAAATGGCATTAGCATTGCAACATTCAAGAATTCAAGAGAAATGTGTGATAAAACAGAAGGGTTGTTCCTGCATCACTGCTTTGCTTGCTGTGTTTGACACTGGCTGTCAGTACTTCCACAGAACCTGCTCTATTCTACGCTTGCTCCATCCCATACCAGTTACCCAGCAGGCAGGCCAGGAAACATCACCTCTGAAACAGAGAAGAGAGGAGGAGCGTGGGGAGAGATACTACATACTCCCCCGGCACTTTCTTTCCCAAAGTCATGCTGCAACACCTCCACAGTAGATTCTGCTTCTCGCTCTCCTTCTTTAAAAAGAAAAAAGCAAGCATTACCTTTGCCTGTGGGTGTCAAGGAAATAAACAATCTCAAAGCTCAAGAAAAGCAAGATGCACCCTCACTTGGAGCTCCCTGTAGTCAATCCTATAGGAAAGGGACCATAGCTAGCACTAGACAGCTGCTACTACTACTGGAGCCTGGATCCCTTTTACCAGCTCCTCACGAGACACATCCCACTCAGACGTGGCTGTGGGAGGTTCCAGATACCAACGCAAGCCAGCGCTGCCACCCAAAGCAGAGACCCATCCTTCCTTCACTGCACCTCACTCCTGCTCCCAGAACCACTCCCTCGCATAGCTGTTTGTGTGTTCCTGTTTTGTTAAAATTAGCATCTTCCCCAGAATAAAACTCCACAAAAAAGGGCCTTGGTAAAGAAATAGCCATTAGCATGGGACAACCTGACTGGGGGGGAGGGGAGGATACATCTCCCCCATGGAGCATCTTCTAAAGCCAAACTGCAAGTCCACAAGTCAGCAGCAACACACAGATATCCCCAACGAACATCTGCCTCTTCTCATAGTTCTCAGGTTCCCCTACATTTTCCCCTTACAAAATTGTACAAAGGATCTTGTTTTCTCACAAGGGAAAGGAAGAGGAGCCCAGAAATTGAAGGAACATATTAGTGCAAAAAAATTTCAATGGCTTTCTTTAGACAACTGATGCAGAATTCATTTATTGGTGATGGAGTGACAAGGTACCAAAATATATCAGTGCTCTTCAGAAAGCAGGAAGACAGCACTTACCCTCTTTATTCCAGCTTGTTCATTTAATCCTAGGCAAACAGGAACTTTAGACATTTTTCAAGTATTTCATAAAGTAATAGCAATAAAATACCTAGGTAAGGAAGCTGTTTTACATTAAATGGGGGAAAAAAAAACCCCAACAGCCTGGACTTGCTAGAAAAAAGATTAAAGTATGCAAGTAAGGGGGTGGGGAGAGGGCAAGAAATGGGATGTCACATACTGCAAAGAAGAAAAACTATTGCATATTTAATGGAATACAAGATTTTTATTTGTAAACCCATCAGATTCTGAAATCCTAGCCATCTTCCTTCCCTCCCTTCCTAACCATTCCCCTCTGTGATGCAACACTACAACACCCCACCACCCCTAGAAAGGCTGCATTTCCTTTTCTAGGGGGGCTGTATCCCAATTCTACAATAACACACCCTGCAGTTTATTAGGCTCTTCTCATCCCAAAACACCAAAACCGAACCAAAATCCCACACTTTGCCAAAGCAAAGAATAAAAGAATCCCATCTTAGAGTCTGTACTCCTGTGTGTCCCATGAAGCTTGCAAGGGAGCAGACCTGTCTACATTAGGAAACGTGGATCCTGCAATTCCTGAAATGTTTGATTGGCCTCACTGATCCGGCCTCAGTGTTGGACTTACACATGTTGTCTGTTGTTCCGTGGCCACACCACCAGTAGTCTGGAAGGAAGGAACATGGTGGTTGACATCCACAAAAATCAGAGAACATTCTTTATCTCAAGGAAAGAGGGAGAACTTCATTCAAGGCAGTGCAACAGAGTCATTGTAACTCACCAAAATAATTTACAAACTTCATCGATTAAGGCACACAGTCTGATCTTGGTGTGAGTTTTGAACAAGAAAATGTTTTCCCTCCTTTTAAGCCAGACCACGGTCTAAAATTACTCATCTTTACCACAGCAGAAAGAAAATAAATTTAAAATGCTGACAAAAATGTTGCTTGAGAGCTTCAAGTAACTGTAGCCTCAGACCTCTTCCTTACAGCCAGGACTGTATTTTGAAAAGGGGAAGAAGAGGAGGGGGAAAAAAAGTCACACCACACATTCACTCATGACTCTGATCTGTCTGAAGGAGAGGCCAAACTTTGAGTCTCTCCTGTCCAAAACAGACAAGGACCTATTAGGTTTCCTATGCTAACACCACTGCACTGAAGTTGGCTCTTTCACAAAGCTAAAGGACACAAGAAGGGCACTTGGGTGGGAAGGTGGGACCTCCACCGTCTGACAAAGTTGACAGAGTCAAACATTATCAGCATGGGGTGACGGTCTGCATGTACCTGACAACTCACACACAGCATAATCATGTAAGCTCATTTTTTAAAGTGTAGTTTCCTAAGGAAACACGGGAGGGAAAGGCATTTTCACTGGCACTCCAAGAAAAAACAGAGTTTAATCTGGCATCCTTCACAAGTACTCAATTAGTTTCCAATTCAAGAACAGAAAAGAACAAATTAATTGACCAGCAAAGTCTTAGAACAAGCCTGGTACTGTGCCATCAAATGGAAATGAGGGGAATCAGGCTACAAACAGCCCTGCTGCAGGCATCCAAAGTCCTCCTCTGCCAACTTTCCCCACAGGACACCTTTGGTTCTCATCAAAAGAGCCAACGTAGTAATTGCAAGAAAGACCGTAGATTTGAATGCGTGTACCAAGAGAATTTCCAGCAGTCAAAATCCACACACACAAAACCAGTGAGCTGCCATACAGACATATGCACACAGATCAGACTACCAAGTGGTCTAGCCTACACAAATGTTAATCAAAGCACATATCAGCACTGTAATATGCTAAACAAAAGTGGATGGATGAAAGCCACCAAAAAGCTGCATTCTGAAATCCATCTTTACACAGGAGGTTAATCAGAATGAGTAAGCGAGTGAACATTTTCACTTCGGTGTGTGCAATATTCCCCAGCGGTTTAGTCATCATAGTGAGAACCCAAGCCTTTAAAGATAGATCTGCCTAAGAAGCTGATCACTTCAGAGAGCAAAATTAACTTGGTGGTTAGCTTCCCCTCCTAAAGAATTGCATTAGACAATTATCTACAGAAGTCAAAATCAGGCCAACATTTAAGGGCCACAAGAGGAATACTACAACGATTGCAGAGGAAAAAAGCAAACAATGGCTAGGTGCCCATATTTGTCTGAGTCATATACACAGTGGCATTCGTAATGAATACTAATATTGAGTTCTGCTTTATAAGGCATGTTCCTAAAAGGAACTTATTTTCTAATTATGAGCTCCAGTGACCATGCACATTAAACAATGAAAACAAACGGCAGTAGATATTAACATTGTGACAGTCCCATTATCTCTCAAGCAATGCATGAGAATAAAGCTGTTAGCCATCCTCATAGGCAAAATTTACTTGAAATGTCACTTCTATCCGAGTTCCTACAGCTGTCAGTTTACTCTCCCTCTATCCATATCAAAAGGAGGCAGTTAGAGAACACTGAATTAAAGCTTAAAATTCTTACTTACCAAGAATATCTACAGTTTAGAGATCACATCCTTGAAGTGTTCTTGCTAGCTTTTTAAAAGCAAAAAACCCGAAACAATCACCCTCAAAAGAGACTGGGAAATGATTGGAATTTTTTCCTTCATGATGTTGAACTTCTAGGCGATTCCCTGCTCATTGTCCTCCTTAAAAACGCAGGGGCAGCAAAGACCTGATCTTCTAGGTTACATGTTCTTCAGGCACATGAGGCATTGCTATTTTGCCACAGAGCACTTAAGGCATCTAACAGTCCTTCATTGCCTCCCTAAGAGCCTTCATTGGCAAACACAGCAGTACTGTATTTCTCAGCTGAAAGGCTTTAAGAAGTATCTTCTAGATGTCACCTCAAGGCTCAGCTGAGGCCAACAAGTCCATCCAAGTTTGATGCTCAAGAGCCCCAGCATACACAGCTCCCTAGACAGGGTTTTATTTCCTATTTTACTAGATGCATTAAGCAAGAATGAGAGAGGCATGACAGTTTCCGAAGAGATTCACTTACAGCTTCAGCCTTGCAGCAGCTGAATGTCATAAGCCACAGTATTACTGAGAGCAAGAAAACACCACCTCATTTAGAAGCAGCAGGAAAGTAAAAGATGTGCAGTTTATAGTAAAGTTAAAACACCCCCTTGCAAGACAAAACCATGTTACTTAGTAGTTTTGTGCCTGCTGCATTACTGTCCTCCCAGCACCACAAGTGATTCCAGACAGACATCAAGCCCATAAACAGAACAAAAGCCCAGAAGTCTCAGAGGAGGTGAAAGCTACTGTTTTATCAGTGGCATAACCTACAGGTATTTCCTAATGCGGCTTTTAGCTTAAACATGCAATAACTCGCACAATACCATCATCGCAGGGCTGAAACTAAAAATAAAAAAGCTACAAGACTGCACAGAGAAATAACAGGCTTCTCCCAGGACATCATCCAGGACAGACAAATGGAAAATGAAGAGTTATGTTTGGAAGACATTCAAGTTATCCCCACACAGTGCAAGCAAGAGACTTTTACTGAGAGAACAGCAGCTCATTTCAATTGGGGTAGCAGGACTGCTCAGTTACTCCTCAATATCCCAAATGTTAAAGATTAACCTCTAGCAAGTCTTCCAGTGATTACACAGAACAGACTTTCAAGGACAATAGCATGTGATGAAAGAATATTCAGAGACAAGACTGTGTAAGACTTTCTGCCTTCTGTGCACTGTTGCATCTTCTCGCCAGGGGTAAAGGATGCAAGCTGGCCCTTGCCATAGTCTGAGTTCCTGAATAGAGACACAAATAGCAGTAATACAGGCATACGCTTAAAAACAGGATTTTTATGCTGATTCATATTGAAGCTAGGACAGAGAATGACACATGTTCTATATAGCACATTTCAAAAGTTTTGAACAAGACATCCAATTTACATTTCTTTTAATAAAAATAGATCTGCTTTATTCAGAATTGCTGCTATTCCTATTGTAGTTCGTAAGAAATGCAAATTCCCTGAAGAAAAATGCATTATTCGCTTCCAGTGTGCGAATCAAGAAAGATTTGCTTATATTAGACTGACTCGGAGGTGAGTTCAACCAATGCCTATCACATGAAAAATTAACCATAGGATCTACTCATTACACAATAGCAGTGACTGACATGCAGCAAGAGAAATATTTTGACCTATCATATGACACTCCAAACATATAAGGGCTTATTTTTCTATGTGAGCACATAAGTGTAACCTAGCAACAGCCAGAATCTGTACCCTCTTTCACGTGCATCTGACCCCAATAAAGCACATCTTTTGTCCCAAACCCTAACAGGTTTTTCTGGCAGAAAGTAGTAAGAGAATTGTGTTCCCAAGAAAATTATGATCTACAGACAAATACAAACATATTAAAAAGGAGGAATATTTCTGGCAGAAAGTAGTAAGAGAACAGTGTTCCCAAGAAAATTATGATCTACACACAAATACAAACATATTAAAAAGGAGGAATATATTCCAATAGATTAAAGGTTTTGCCAATTTAGTTTTTAGTCTAATGTTCTCCAAGTGCTCAATATATATAACCAAAACCCTGCTTAGCTCCAGGAGGGTTTACTGGCACTTCATTTCAGTCCAGGATTGCGATCCTGCTTTTTCTCTTGTTTCCTCCACTCAGGATCCTGAGCTCCATCTCATGGTCACTGCGACCAAGGCTGTACCCAGCCTTCATATCCCCAACCTTCCTTGTTTTTAAGTATGTATGTAAGCAGAACGTCTTCCACTTTTGCTTTACACACTGCTTGTTCACAGCGCTTTCTTTCCCCTCACCTAGACCCTCACATGCGCAGCCCAGATGAGCACCACTAGCCTTACCCAAGTTATTCCCATCAACCAGAAGTAGAATCATAGAATCATAGAATTATT